>NW_027189182.1:677500-835000 GCF_040958095.1 Procambarus clarkii | reverse complement strand
GATGTCAGAAGGCCTTACATTTAAAGAACACAATAAAGTAGCCGTCACAACTGCAAGAAAAATGACAGGATAGATAACAAGAACTTTTCATACTAGAGATGCTATACCGATGATGATAGTTTTCAAGACGCTAGTGCTCTCTAGAGTGGAATACTGCTGCATAATGAAAGCCCCTTTCAAAGCTGGAGAAATTACTGACCTATACTTATGCATTTATCTTCGGTTTAACACAACAGGCACCAGACACACGCTAGGCATCATACACACTAGGATAAAACAAACATTAGGCTGAAAGTCAGAAAAGAATTTAAAGAATTTTACTGGAAAGGCTTGCTGTTAGGAAAGGAAGTAATTGAGATGAATTAGTGCACAGTATGTCAATTTTGTGAAATATATGATAAAGGAACAAAAACATTTATACCATTTAACATTGTTATGTTGGTCCATCAGTGATCCAGGGTAGTCGCAGATGTTTGAGTGACTCGGGTGGGCCTGGTGATTGCGGGGATGAGCATACAGGAATTCATGCTGTTGAAGAAATAGTCTACTTGAGGGTTATTTTGTAGCCCTAGGTCAATATTGAAATCACCTCTGAGAACTATGTGAGATTATTGTTTATGATAAGGTTCCTCAAGTTGTTATTGTATTTGTATCTAGCTTCAGACACAAGCATGTTACAGTTATGTCTTAAAGAGTTGAGAGCAATTAAGGATGATAAAGAGTCACTTACAATTAATGTATCAAGTTTGGATACTTGTACACATTTCAGTGCAAGGAGCAAGGCAAATAGTTCAGTCTGAAGGGTAGAGGCCCAGTTGTTTATACGGACTCCCCACTCAAAATATAAGTCATATCCTATTGCCAGGACAACTGAACTTCCAGCTGCACCCGTTGGGCGCTCTAGGAAACCTTCAGTGTATATGATTTGAGAGAGAGAATGCTCTGTGGACAGAGCATCAATATGGCTTAAGACGTTGAGCTTTGCCTCAAAACAAAGCTGGGACTGATCTCTAATTTGCTCCTTTGATGGAAAGGAAGGGATTAAAATTGAAAAGGGTGTAATTTCCTACAGTGCAGGAAAGTGCTATTGTTGTCTCTCTTGGTACAAATTATAAATCTGATACTTTCTGAGTTCAGTTCCAATTTTATTTATCTATTTGAAACAATGTTTACATTCAATAAAGAAATTCTGGAGGGCTTCTGTGCAAGGGTTAGGATGAGCTAGCCTAAGCATTTTTATACCAATTTGACAGTTATTTTCAGTAACACGATAAACAACGCTCGGAATATTAAGTTCCTTTCTCATATTAAGTATCTTTGTGGTACGAGGGCACCCAAGGATTATCCTCAAGGCTTCGTTCTGCAATTTTTCAAGCCCTCCAAGCTTTCTTTCAGGATGCCTTAAAGTTAGTTTAGTTCATTTATTATGCACCCCATACCCATCTTGTGGGTGGTAGTGGAAAGGGTTGCAGAGGCACATAATGGGCTCAGGGACTGAACCCCACAATTCATTTAGCTAAGCAAGTTACAATCTTGATGAGCTAGTTACAAAATTCAGTATAAGTCGTCACATCAACAATGGGTTCGAGATCGATCACAAGTACAGTTTCTAAATTAAGCAACTGACATATGTGGAGAGCTAGTGTCACAATTGATATGTTTGTCCTGCACACCGCCCCCCATCCAGTGGGCAGCGGTGGATAGGTTACAATCACTTAGTTACTACTTACAGTTAGCAAACTGGGGATACTTGGCTAAAATTTCTGGTACCAGATCATTTTGAATGAAATATTGACACATCCTTGGTACATTGGTTACAGCTTTCTTTTTCTGGTACCCTTGGCCTACATTCATCTTGTCGGCGGGTGGAGCGCGCTGCTATCTTTGACATTATATGCACATAGTTCTGTTGGGAATTCTATTGCGAACGCATTGATACCAAAATGAAAGACATAGGACGAGAATTAAGGTGACAAAGTTGAAAAGAGTATACACTTCTCAGTATTTCCGCACACTACCAGGGAATGTCCAACAAAAAATGGAGAGAGTGGAGGGGTAACTTGCCCAAAACGCGAAAGTGTTTGGGGAGATTAACTTTCGTTCAATACTATTATGCAAGAGGAGCCACACATCTATGGTTCATCCAATAAAATCAGCAGACTTCTAGATGTTACTACTGCTCGGCTTAGACTCGGTTACAAGTATCTCTGGGAATTCTCATTATCTGCTGATGTAGACCTGACCAAATGTAAACTGTGTCAACAAAATTATTCGCACACCCTCCGTCACTATGTGATGGAGTGCGAAAAGATACGTTAATTTAGAGACAATTCTATAACCAATGTTCCAGCGATGTGTCAATATTTCATTCAAAATGATCCTCTACCAGAAATTTTAGCCAAATATCCCCAGTTTGCTAACTGTAGATAACAACTAAGTGAATGTAACCTATCCACCGCTGCCCACTGGATGGGGGGCCGGTGTGCAGGACAAACATATAAATTTTGATACTAGCTCTCCACATATGTCAGTTGCTTAATTTAAAACCTGTACTTGAGGTCGATCTCGAACCCATTGTTGATGTGATGACTTATATTGAATTTTGTAACTAGCTCATCAAGATTGTAACTTGCTTAGCTAAATGAATTGTGGGGTTCAGTCCCTGAGCCCATTATGTACCTCTGTAACCCTTTCCACTACCGCCCACAAGATGGGTATGGGGTGCATAATAAATGAACTAAACTAACTAACTCATATTGAACTGATCCAGCTCATGTTGGAATAGTGCTCAACGAGGTGGCGGATGACTTGGCCAAACGTGCCACATCAAAACCACAAGTTGACATTGAATGTCAATTCACAATGAGACAAATAAGAAGGAAAATCAGAAATATTCAGGCACAGGCGGGAGTGGAGAGGAGAGAGATAATGTATGAGATTAGTCAAACCATGCAACACTACATGTATGTGAGTCAAAACACCCATTTCACTTATGGTAAAAGGAGAAATGCTTGGAGTGACTCTGTGTACATGCGGCTCAGGCTTGGGTACAAATATTACTGGGAATATGGGATAGATGTTCATGATAATGACATGAAGTGTAAACTATGTGGTATGTTAAGGTCTCACACCCTGGCCCATTATGTTCTTGATTGTCCGTTGATTAATGCATATAGGAACACTGAGATAAGGACTGTTCCTGAACAAATAGCCTGGATGTGTCACAACGGAAGGGCTGATGATATTCTTGTGAGATATAAGAATTTTGCACCAAGACTGTAATATTTTGTTGAATTATCTGCAGGTGTCTTGCAAATTGTCTATACAGTATACCTAGGTCATAAAAGTATTTGTGTGTACGTCTGATAACATACTACTTGTGAAGGAGGAAATGTATGTTTATCTCTCAGAATGTTTGGTAATATGTTTATTTGTGATGTGTGTCTATGTATGTATTAACACGTTGTACTGAATGGGGTGAGAATAGCTTGAGCTACCTCATCCCTTTGTTTTTCATGCCTGAAACGCTTTGCGTAATAGTGGCTTTAGGCATTGTATATACTAGCCCTATCTATAAACTCATTACTCTTTGTAAAATCTCTTGTATGTATGTACCTTACCTAAATAAACATTTGATTTGATTTGAGTATTATAAACAACAGAGGTCCCAGGACAGAGCTTTGAGGTACTCAACCTACAACATTTTCCAACTCTGACTTAACCCCATTTATACTAACTCTGTTGAGCGTTGACCATTTATACATCAACTCTGTTGATGTGAGCACTTAATTGGTGGTCAGTGGTGGAGCTTAATTCTTAAAAAGCAATATATACTTTCGATCGTGATTTAGTTTAGTCTGCCGTTTAAAGAAAAAAAGAGCATATCAATGGTATATCACAGAAAACGAATTTATCATAAACTCATGTATTTGTCTTATCATATTGAACTGCATTCATATTTTTAATATATAACAATATGAATATCCAAATTTCTGTAAATCCCCTACCATGTTGGAATCTGTGGAAATGAATGAGCAAATGTGCTGGCTGAAAGTGCTGAAGGAAACCACATTGGTTTCATTTTGGATATAAATGTCCATGGAGATTCAGAATGGAAACTAATTATCTAGTTGAACCTGCAGAGAGGAGTTTAAGAATCTGTGTTGAGAGTGATGGACACAGCCTTCACAATTATACTTCAGAGAATGTAAACATCTAAGAGTCATTAGAAATATGTGTAGAATAATAAACCCTACATTGTTTGAGTTAGGGAAAACACCATTTGTCATATAGATACTAGCTGTTCCTAAAGATTCACCCATTTTGCACCAGCAAGATAACATAAGATTTTAAGGGTTGACGAATGTTAATCTTCTTGTTTGATAAACCTGTGCACTTGAGACATAGTTAATAAGAACACGCCAATATATAAAACAACAAAAAGTTTTCAGATTCTTTCACACCACTTTCCAGCAACTTTTATAATTCATATAAATTATTTTAGGGAATAATACATAAATTATATATTTAAACATGATATTAGTGTTTATGGGAATGCATAAGGAGTCAAATTGTGTAAAAAGAGCGATTTTTAGAAAATTTGGAAAATTACTTTTTTCTGATCATATATTATAACTAAATGGATTTTGAACGTTTCACTGAGCCAATATATATCATTCACAATTTATTAATGAATTTTACAAAATAACACCATGAATTTTATATTTAAACATGTAAAAACTATTTGTAATACATTAGGAACAAAATAGTTGTAGAAAAACAATTTATTATAAAACCTTTGAGTTTGGATTTTTTGATTAAAAGTTTCTCAAAGGCTCTCCTGCACCATTCTCAATGCAAATCATTCCCACACCTATGGGAAGAGATAAACGAACGTTTCCTAGATGATTTGTGTTTGCTGGGCAGAGGCTCAAGAGAATGATTCTGAGGCTTACGAGAGTGATGCAGAGGCTTAAGTGAGTGATGCAGAGGCATAAGAGAGGGATGCAGAGGCTTAAGAGAGGGATGCAGAGGCTCAAGAGATGGATGCAGAGGCTCATATGAGGGATGCAGGAGTTCAAGAGAGAGATGCAAAGGTTCATGAAAGGGATGCAGAGGCTTAAGAAAGTGATGCAGAGGCTCAAAAGAGCGATGCAAAAGCTTAAGAGAGGGATGCAGAGGCTCAAGAGAAGGATGCAGGGGCTCAAGAGAGTGATGGAGAGGCTCAGGAGAGTGATTCAGAGGTTTACGGGAGTGATGCAGAGGCTTAAGAGAGTGATGCAGAGGCTTACGAGAGTGATGCAGATGCTTACGAGAGTGATGCAGAGTCTTAAGAGAGTGATGCAGAGGCTCATGAGAGGGATGGAGAGGCTCAAGAGAGTGATTCAGAGGTTTACGGGAGTGATGCAGAGGGTTAAGAGAGTGATGCAGAGGCTTAAGAGAGGGATGCAGAGGCTCTTGAGAGTGATGCAGAGGCTCAAGAAAGGGATGCAAAGGCTTAAGAGAGTGATGCAAAGGCTCAAGAGAGGGATGCAAAGGCTCAAGAGAGGGATGCAGAGGCTCAAGAGAGTGATGCAGAGGCTTAAAAGAGGGATCCAAAGGCTCAAGAGAGTGATGCAGAGACTTAAGAGAGGGATGCAGAGGCTCAAGAGAGTGATGCAGAGGCTGAAGCGAGTGATGTAGAGGCTCAAGAGAGTGATGTAGAGGCTCTGGAGAGTGATGCAGAGGCTCAAGAGAGTGATGCAGAGGATCAAGAGAGTGATGCAGAGGCTCAAAAGAGTGATGCAGAGAATCATGAGAGGGAAGCAGAGGCTCATGAGTGATGCAGAGGCTGAAGAGAGTGATGCAGAGGCTGAAGAGAGGGATGCAGAGGCTCAAGAGAGTGATTCAGAGGCTGAAGAGAGTGATGCAGAGGCTGAAGAGAGGGATGCAGAGGCTCAAGAGAGTGATTCGGAGGCTTATGAGAGTGATGCAGAGGCTTAAGAGAGTGATGCAGAGGCTTAAGAGAGGGATGCAATAGCTCAAGAGAGGGATTCAGAGGCTCAAGTGAGGGAAGCAGAAGCACAAGAGAGGGATGCAGAGGCTTAAGAGAGTGATGCAGGGGCTCAAGAGAGGGATGCAGAAGCTTAATGAGGCATTAATGATTCAACAAATTTTACTCCATTAAACATTGGATGAGGGAAGATTTTACTCAGTCTAAGCATACTCCATTGTGAATTGTGTTAAGAACATTTATATTGCGACATGGAATTGATAAGCTCTTTATTTTGAGGATGGGATGCAATCAAAGTGTATAATATAGTTAATGTTTGAATTGAGATTCCCACCAAAGTTTCCCACAACGAGAAAAATGTTGCCAATACTCCAATATCCGTCAGAAGGCTCCCTCGAATGGTTCTCTCAGACTGCAGGTTACCAGTGAGGAAAATGACAGCGACACCGAGTCTACCCTATATATATCTAATACGTTAAGGTGATGTCGTTACATCGTTCAAATTAGTATCAAATGGTCGCCCAATAAGCACCCTGCTCTGAACATATAAAGAAAAAGTCTGAGGTACCACACCCGATTTCTGCAGAAAGGTAAATTTTTCGGCTCGATTTTCTCCAGAATAAGCACATCTAAGTGAGGTGAGCACATGATCGCGAATGCACCGTAACCGCGAACAAACACCTTGCATTAAGGGAAAATATTGGAGCCAAAAAACGAAAATTGAAACATTTGCTCCTTTTCTCTCGAAACAACGAGACACTATGTCGACAATACTCGTCTGTAGGCTTCTTCGCATGGTTCTCTAAAACAGCAGATTACCCATGAGGAATGTGCAAAAAACACAGAGTCTACCCTATATGTATTGATTACGTTAAGGTCATGTCATTAAATCGTTCATTTGAGTTTCAAATGTTCCGCCAGTAAGCACCCTGCTCAGAACATATAACGAAAAAGTGTGATGTTCCACATCCGATATCTAGAGAAAGGTAAATTTTTCGGCTCGATTTCCTCCAGAATAAGCACATCTAAGTGAGGTGAGCACATGATCGCGACCGCACCGGAAATGAGAACTAGCACCTTGCATTGAGGGAAAAGACTGGAGCCAAAAAACAAAATAATGGGAAACATTTGCTCCTTTTCTCTGGCAACAACGAGACACTATGTCGACAATTCGTCAATACTCGTCTGTAGGCTCCTTCGCATGGTTCTCTAAAACAGCAGATTACCCATGAGGAATTTGCAAAAAACACCGAGTCTACCCTATATGTATCGAATACATTAAGGTGATGTCATTACATCGTTCATTTGAGTTACAAATGTTCGGCCAGTAAGCACCCTGCTCAGAACATATAAAGAAAAAGTCTGATGTACCACACCCGATTTCTGCAGAAAGGTAAATTTTTCGGCTCGATTTTCTCCAGAATAAGCACATCTAAGTGAGGTGAGCACATGATCGCGAATGCACTGTAACCGAGAACAAACACCTTGCATTAAGGGAAAATACTGGAGCCAAAAAACGAAAATTGAAACATTTGCTCCTTTCCTCTCGAAACAACGAGACACGTCGACAATTCGTCAATACTCGTCTGTAGGCTCCTTCGCATGGTTCTCTAAAACAGCAGATTACCCATGAGGAATGTGCAAAAAACACCGAGTCTACCCTATATGTATCGATTACGTTAAGGTCATGTCATTAAATCGTTCATTTGAGTTTCAAATGTTCGGCCAGTAAGCACCCTGCTCAGAACATATAACGAAAAAGTGTGATGTACCACATCCGATTTCTGGAGAAAGGTAAATTTTTCGGCTCGATTTCCTCCAGAATAAGCACATCTAAGTGAGTGCACCGTAACCGCGAACAAACACCTTGCATTTAGGGAAAATACTGGAGCCAAAAAACGAAAATTGAAACATTTGCTCCTTTTCTCTGGCAACAACGAGACACTATGTCGACAATTCGTCAATACTCGTCTGTAGGCTCCTTCGCATGGTTCTCTAAAACAGCAGATTACACATGAGGAATTTGCAAAAAACACCGAGTCTACCCTATATGTATCGAATACGTTAAGGTGATGTCATTACATCGTTCATTTGAGTTACAAATGTTCGGCCAGGATGGGATGCAAACATAGTGTATAATATAATTTATGTTTGAATTGAGATTTACACCAAAGTTTCCCACAACGAGACAAATGTTGCCAATATGCCAATATCCGTCAGAAGGCTCCCTTGCATGGTTCTCTCAGACAGCAGGTTACCCGTGCGAAAAATGACACCAACACCGAGTCTACCCTATATATATCGAATACGTTAAGGTGATGTCGTTACATCGTTCAAATTAGTTTCAAATGGTCCGTCAGAAGGCTCTTTCGCATGGTTCTCTCAGACAGCAGGTTACCCGTGCGGAAAATGACACCAACACCGAGTCTACCCTATATATATCTAATACGTTAAGGTGATGTCGTTACATCGTTCAAATTAGTTTCAAATGGTCGCCCAGTAAGCACCCTGCTCTGAACATATAAAGAAAAAGTCTGATGTACCACACCCGATTTCTGCAGAAAGGTAAATTTTTCGGCTCGATTTTCTCCAGAATAAGCACATCTAAGTGAGGTGAGCACACGATCGCGAATGCACCGTAACCGAGAACAAACACCTTGCATTAAGGGAAAATACTGGAGCCAAAAAACGAAAATTGAAACATTTGCTCCTTTTCTCTCGAAACAACGAGACACTATGTCGACAATTCGTCAATACTCGTCTGTAGGCTCCTTCGCATTGTTCTCTAAAACAGCAGATTACCCACGAGGAATGTGCAAAAAACACCGAGTCTACCGTATATGTATCGATTACGTTAAGGACATGTCATTAAATCGTTCATTTGAGTTTCAAATGTTCGGCCAGTAAGCACCCTGCTCAGAACATATAACGAAAAAGTGTGATGTACCAAATCCAATTACTGGAGAAAGGTAAATTTTTCGGCTCGATTTCCTTCAGAATCAGCACATCTAAGTGAGCTGAGCACATATTGGCGACCGCACCGGAAGCGAGAACTAGCACCTTGCATTGAGGGAAAGAGCCTAAAAACAAAATAATCGGCCATTATTTGCATTTGCTCCTTTTCTCTGGCAACAACGAGACACTATGTCAACAATTCGTCTGTAGGGTCCTTCGCATGGTTCTCTAAAACAGCAGATTAACAATGAGGAATGTGCAAAAAACACCGAGTCTACCCTATATGTATCGAATACGTTAAGGTGGTGTCATTACATCGTTCATTTGAGTTTCAAATGTTCGGCCAGGATGGGATGCAAGCATAGTGTATAATATAGTTAATGTTTGAATTGAGATTCCCACCAAAGTTTACCACAACGAAACAAATGTTGCCAATACGCCAGTATCTGTCAGAAGGCTCCCTCGCATGGTTCTCGCAGACAGCAGGAAAATGACACCAACACCGAGTCTACACTATATATATCGAATACGTTAAGGTGATGTCGTTACATCGTTCAAATGAGTTTCAAATGGTCGCCCAATAAGCACCCTGCTCTGAACATATAAAGAACACTTAATAAGCCAACCAGAGGCTTAGGGCCCTCGCAGGAATATCCCTCCTAAAAAAATTATTTTAATAAAGCACAGTACTTCAGCTTTGCAGCTTACATGGGCATACCTCATTAATTGCAATTCATCCACTTTTCTTGGTGTTGTATTCAGTATATTTTGAACTTTGTATTTGAAGTCTTTAAATCTTTGCGCTGCATAAGATTTAATGAGGCATTAATGATTCAACAAATTTAACTCCATTAAACATTGGATGAGAGAAGTTTTTACTCAGTCTAAGCATACTCCATTGTGAATTGTGTTAAGAACATTTATATTGCGACATGGAATTGATAAGCTCTTTATTTTGAGGATGGGATGCAAAAATAGTGTATAATATACTAAATGTTTGAATTGAGATTCCCACCAAAGTTTCCCACAACGAGACAAATGTTGCCAATACGCCAATATCCGTCAGAAGGCTCCCTCGCATGGTTCTCTCAGACAGCAGGTTACCCGTGCGGAAAATGACAGCGACACCGAGTCTACCCTATATATATCTAATACGTTAAGGTTATGTCGTTACATCGTTCAAATTAGTTTCAAATGGTCGCCCAGTAAGTACCCTGCTATGAACATATAAAGAAAAAGTCTGATGTACCACACCCGATTTCTGCAGAAAGGTAAGTTTTTCGGCTCGATTTTCTCCAGAATAAGCACATCTAAGTGAGGTGAGCACATGATCGCGAATGCACCGTAACCGAGAACAAACACCTTGCATTAAGGGAAAATACTGGAGCCAAAAAACGAAAATTGAAACATTTGCTCCTTTTCTATCGAAACAACGAGACACTATGTCGACAATTCTTCAATACTCGTCTGTAGGCTCCTTCGCATGGTTCTCTAAAACAGCAGATTACCCATGAGGAATGTGCAAAAAACACCGAGTCTACCCTATATGTATCGATTACGTTAAGGTCATGTCATTAAATCGTTCATTTTCAAATGTTTCAATGAGTTTCAAATGTTCGGCCAGTAAGCACCCTGCTCAGAACATATAACGAAAAAGTGTAATGTACCACATTCGATTTCTGGAGAAAGGTAAATTTTTCGGCTCGATTTCCTCCAGAATAAGCACATCTAAGTGAGGTGAGCACATGATCGCGACCGCACCGGAAACGAGAACTACCACCTTGCATTGAGGGAAAAGACTGGAGCCTAAAAACAAAATAATGGGAAACATTTGCTCCTTTTCTCTAGCAACAACGAGACATTGTCGACAATTCGTCAATACTCGTCTGTAGGCTCCTTCGCATTGTTCTCTAAAACAGCAGATTACACATGAGGAATGTGAAAATAACACCAAGTCTACCCTATATGTATCGAATACGTTAAGGTGATGTCATTACATCGTTCATTTGAGTTTTAAATGTTCGGCCAGGATGGGATGCAAACATAGTGTATAATATACTTTATGTTTGAATTGAGATTCCCACCAAAGTTTACCACATCGAAACAAATGTTGCCAATACCCCAGTATCTGTCTGAAGGCTACCTCGCATGGTTCTCTCAGACAGCAGGTTACCCGTGCGGAAAATGACACCAACACCGAGTCTACCCTATATATATCGAATACGTTAAAGTGATGTCGTTTCATCGTTCAAATGAGTTTCAAATGGTCGCCCAATAAGCACCCTGCTCTGAACATATAAAGAACACGTAGTAAGCCAACCAGAGGCTTAGGGCCCGCACAGAAATATCCCTCCTAAAAAAATTCTTTTAATAATGCACAGTACTTCAGCTTTGCAGCTTACATGTGCATACCACACCGATTGCAATTCATCCAATTTTCATGGTGTTGTATTCAGTGTATTTTGAACTTTGTATTTGAAGTCTTTAAATCTTTGCGCTGCATAAGATTTAATGAGGCATTAATGATTCAACAAATTTTACTCCATTAAACATTGGATGAGGGAAGTTTTTTCTCAGTCTAAGCATACTCCATTGCGAATTGTGTTAAGAACATTTATATTGCGACATGGAATTGATAAGCTCTTTATTTTGAGGATGGGATGCAAACATAGTGTATAATATAGTTAATGTTTGAATTGAGATTCCCACCAAAGTTTCCCACGAGACAAATGTTGCCAATACGCCAATATCCGTCAGAAGGCTCCCTCGCATGGTTCTCTCAGACAGCAGGTTACCCGTGCGGAAAATGGCAGCGACACCGAGTCTACCCTATATATATCTAATACGTTAAGGTGATGTCGTTATATCGTTCAAATTAGTTTCAAATGGTCCGTCAGAAGGCTCCCTCGCATGGTTCTCTCAGACAGCAGGTTACCAGTGCGGAAAATGACAGCGACACCGAGTCTACCCTATATATATCTAATACGTTAAGGTGATGTCGTTACATCGTTCAAATTAGTTTCAAATGGTCCGTCAGAAGGCTCCCTCGCATGGTTCTCTCAGACAGCAGGTTACCCGTGCGGAAAATGACAGCGACACCGAGTCTACCCTATATATATCTAATACGTTAAGGTGATGTCGGTACATCGTTCAAATTAGTTTCAAATGGTCGCCCAATAAGCACCCTGCTCTGAACATATAAAGAAAAAGTCTGATGTACCACACCCGGTTTCTGCAGAAAGGTAAATTTTTCGACTCGATTTTCTCCAGAATATGCACATCTAAGTGAGGTGAGCACATGATCGCGAATGCACCGTAACCGAGAACAAACACCTTGCATTAAGGGAAAATACTGGAGCCAAAAAACGAAAATTGAAACATTTGCTCCTTTTCTCTCGAAACAACGAGACACTTTGTCGACAATTCGTCAATACTCGTCTGTAGGCTCCTTCGCATGGTTCTCTAAAACAACAGATTACCCATGAGGAATGTGCAAAAAACACCTATATGAGTCTACCCTATATGTATCGATTACGTTAAGGTCATGTCATTAAATCGTTCATTTGAGTTTCAAATGTTCGGCCAGTAAGCACCCTGCTCAGAACATATAACGAAAACGTGTGATGTACCACATTCGATTTCTGGAGAAAGGTAAATTTTTCGGCTCGATTTCCTCCAGAATAAGCACATCTAAGTGAGGTGAGCACATGATCGCGACCGCACCAGAAACGAGAACTAGCACCTTGCATTGAGGGAAAAGACTGGAGCCTAAAAAGAAAATAATGGGAAACATTTGCTCCTTTTCTCTAGCAACAACGAGACACTATGTCGACAATTCGTCAATACTCGTCTGTAGGCTCCTTCGCATTGTTCTCTAAAACAGCAGATTACACATGAGGAATGTGAAAAAACACCAAGTCTACCCTATATGTATCGAATACGTTAAGGTGATGTCATTACATCGTTCATTTCAGTTTCAAATGTTCGGCCAGGATGGGATGCAAACATAGTGTATAATATACTTTATGTTTGAATTGAGATTCCCACCAAAGTTTACCACAACGAAACAAATGTTGCCAAAACGCCAGTATCTGTCTGAAGGCTACCTCGCATGGTTCTCTCAGACAGCAGGATACCCGTGTGGAAAATGACACCAACACCGAGTCTACCCTATATATATCGAATACGTTAAAGTGATGTCGTTACATCGTTCAAATGAGTTTCAAATGGTCGCCCAATAAGCACCCTGCTCTGAACATATAAAGAACACTTAGTAAGCCAACCAGAGGCTTAGGGCCCGCGCAGAAATATCCCTCCTAAAAAAATTCTTTTAATAATGAACAGTACTTCAGCTTTGCAGCTTACATGTGCATACCACACCGATTGCAAAATTCATCCACTTTTCATGGTGTTGTATTCAGTGTATAAACTTTGTATTTGAAGTCTTTAAATCTTTGCGCTGCATAAGATTTAATGAGGCATTAATGATTCAACAAATTTTACTCCATTAAACATTGGATGAGGGAAGTTTTTACTCAGTCTAAGCATACTCCATTGTGAATTGTGTTAAGAACATTTATATTGCGACATGGAATTGATAAGCTCTTTATTTTGAGGATGGGATGCAAACATAGTGTATAATAAAGTTAATGTTTGAATTGAGATTCCCACCAAAGATTCCCACAACCAGACAAATGTTGCCAATGCGCCAATATCCGTCAGAAGGCTCCCTCGCATGGTTCTATCAGACAGCAGGTTACCCGTGCAGAAAATGACAGCGACACTGAGTCTACCCTATATACATCTAATACGTTAAGGTGATGTCGTTACATCGTTCAAATTAGTTTCAAATGGTCCGTCAGAAGGCTCCCTCGCATGGTTCTCTCAGACAGCAGGTTACCCGTGCGGAAAATGACAGCGACACCGAGTCTATATATCTAATACGTTAAGGTGATGTCGTTACATCGTTCAAATTAGTTTCAAATGGTCCGTCAGAAGGCTCCCTCGCATGGTTCAATCAGACAGCAGGTTACCCGTGCGGAAAATGACAGCGACACCGAGTCTACCCTATATATATCTAATATGTTAAGGTGATGTCGTTACATCGTTCAAATTAGTTTCAAATGGTCCGTCAGAAGGCTCCCTCGCATGGTTCTCTCAGACAGCAGGTTACCCGTGCGGAAAATGACAGCGACACCGAGTCTACCCTATATATATCTAATACGTTAAGGTGATGTCGTTACATCGTTCAAATTAGTTTCAAATGGTCCGTCAGAAGGCTCCCTCGCATGGTTCTCTCAGACAGAAGGTTACCCGTGCGGAAAATGACAGCGACACCGAGTCTACCCTATATATATCTAATACGTTAAGGTGATGTCGTTACATCGTTCAAATTAGTTTCAAATGGTCGCCCAATAAGCACCCTGCTCTGAACATATAAAGAAAAAGTCTGATGTACCACACCCGATTTCTGCAGAAAGGTAAATTTTTCGGCTCGATTTTCTCCAGAATATGCACATCTATGTGAGGTGAGCACATGATCGCGAATGCACCGTAACCGAGAACAAACACCTTGCATTAAGGGAAAATACTGAAGCCAAAAAACGAAAATTGAAACATTTGCTCCTTTTCTCTCGAAACAACGAGACACTATGTCGACAATTCGTCAATACTCGTCTGTAGGCTCCTTCGCATGATTCTCTAAAACAGCAGATTACCCATGAGGAATGTGCAAAAAACACCTATATGAGTCTACCCTATATGTATCGATTACGTTAAGGTCATGTCATTAAATCGTTCATTTGAGTTTCAAATGTTCGGCTAGTAAGCACCCTGCTCAGAATATATAACGAAAAAGTGTGATGTACCACATTCGATTTCTGGAGAAAGGTAAATTTTTCGGCTCGATTTCCTCCAGAATAAGCACATCTAAGTGAGGTGAGCACATGATCGCGACCGCACCGGAAACGAGAACTAGCACCTTGCATTGAGGGAAAAGACTGGAGCCTAAAAACAAAATAATGGGAAACATTTGCTCCTTTTCTCTGGCAACAACGAGACACTATGTCGACAATTCCTCAAAACTCGTCTGTAGGCTCCTTTGCATTGTTCTCTAAAACAGCAGATTACACATGAGGAATGGGCAAAAAACACCAAGTCTACCTTTATGTATCGAATACGTTAAGGTGATGTCATTACATCGTTCATTTGAGTTGCAAATGTTCGGCCAGGATGGGATGCAAACATAGTGTATAATATAGTTTATGTTTGAATTGAGATTCCCACCAAAGTTTACCACAACGAAACAAATGTTGCCAATACGCCAGTATCTGTCTGAAGGCTATATCGCATGATTCTCTCAGACAGCAGGTTACCCGTTCGGAAAATGACACCAACACCCAGTCTACCCTATATATATCGAATACGTTAAGGTGATGTCGTTACATCGTTCAAATTAGTTTCAAATGGTCCGTCAGAAAGCTCCCTCGCATGGTTCTCTCAGACAGCAGGTTACCCGTGCGGAAAATGACAGCGACACCGAGTCTACCCTATATATATCTAATACGTTAAGGTGATGTCGTTACATCGTTCAAATTAGTTTCAAATGGTCGCCCAATAAGCACCCTGCTCTGAACATATAAAGAAAAAGTCTGATGTACCACACCCGATTTCTGCAGAAAGGTAAATTTTTCGGCTCGATTTTCTCCAGAATATGCACATCTATTTGAGGTGAGCACATGATCGCGAATACACCATAACCGAGAACAAACACCTTGCATTAAGGGAAAATACTGAAGCCAAAAAACGAAAATTGAAACATTTGCTCCTTTTCTCTTGAAACAACAAGACACTATGTCGACAATTCGTCAATACTCGTCTGTAGGCTCCTTCGCATGGTTCTCTAAAACAGCAGATTACCCATGAGGAATGTGCAAAAAACACCTATATGAGTCTACCCTATATGTATGGATTACGTTAAGGTCATGTCATTAAATCGTTCATTTGAGTTTGAAATGTTCGGCCAGTAAGCACCCTGCTCAGAACATATAACGAAAAAGTGTGATTTACCACATTCGATTTCTGGAGAAAGGTAAATTTTCGGCTCGATTTCCTCCAGAATAAGCGCATCTAAGTGAGGTGAGCACATGATCGCGACCGCACCGGAAACGAGAACTAGCACTTTGCATTGAGGGAAAAGACTGGAGCCTTAAAACAAAATAATGGGAAACATTTGCTCCTTTTCTTTAGCAACAACGAGACACTATTTCGACAATTCGTCAGTACTCGTCTGTAGGCTCCTCCGCATTGTTCTCTAAAACATCAGATTACCCATGAGGAATGTGAAAAAAACACCGAGTCTACCCTATATGTATCGATTACGTGAAGGTCATGTCATTAAATCGTTAATTTGAGTTTCAAGTGTTCGGCCAGTATGGGATGCAAACATAGTGTATAATATAGTTTATGTTTGAATTGAGATTCCCACCAAAGTTTACCACAACGAAACAAATGTTGCCAATACGCCAGTATCTGTCTGAAGGCTACCTCGCATGGTTCTCTCAGACAGCAGGTTACCCGTGCGGAAAATGACAGCGACACCGAGTCTACCCTATATATATCTAATACGTTAAGGTGATGTCGTTACATCGTTCAAATTAGTTTCAAATGGTCGCCCAATAAGCACCCTGCTCTGAACATATAAAGAAAAAGTCTGATGTACCACACCCGATTTCTGCAGAAAGGTAAATTTTTCGGCTCGATTTTCTCCAGAATATGCACATCTATTTGAGGTGAGCACATGATCGCGAATGCACCGTAACCGAGAACAAACACCTTGCATTAAGGGAAAATACTGAAGCCAAAAAACGAAAATTGAAACATTTGCTCCTTTTCTCTCGAAACAACGAGACACTATGTCGACAATTCGTCAATACTCGTCTGTAGGCTCCTTCGCATGGTTCTCTAAAACAGCAGATTACCCATGAGGAATGTGCAAAAAACACCTATATGAGTCTACCCTATATGTATCGATTACGTTAAGGTCATGTCATTAAATCGTTCATTTGAGTTTGAAATGTTCGGCCAGTAAGCACCCTGCTCAGAACATATAACGAAAAAGTGTGATTTACCACATTCGATTTCTGGAGAAAGGTAAATTTTCGGCTCGATTTCCTCCAGAATAAGCGCATCTAAGTGAGGTGAGCACATGATCGCGACCGCACCGGAAACGAGAACTAGCACTTTGCATTGAGGGAAAAGACTGGAGCCTAAAAACAAAATAATGGGAAACATTTGCTCCTTTTCTTTAGCAACAACGAGACACTATTTCGACAATTCGTCAGTACTCGTCTGTAGGCTCCTTCGCATTGTTCTCTAAAACATCAGATTATGTCGGAAAATCCGACACCATTTAATAATCATACAGATAATAGCTGTATTGTATAAACAAGTTACCCATAGAAAACGTAACTTGTAGTGGAATTACCGTCTAAAGAAAACGGGATATCATCACCACATACTATTATAATTCACCACCTATTATGGTGGGAATTATTCTTAAATACATTAGTCTTTGGACTTTACCATCATAAAAACATCTTATATAAATTAACTTAATTATCAATATTAAAGTAGAGTAAATGTGACCCTTCTATCACGTTCTGAAATCTGGACAATGTAAGCCAGGCGTCAGAGTGGAGGAAGGAGGGCAGCCATTGTTGTTTATACTAGACCAGAGGCTCACACGGGAGCAAATACGGCTCCTGTTAATTTACTTGGACGTAGTGTTATGGAAACCAGAAGTGTACCATTATCAACACGCTGTCTACAAATTCAAGTTAAGTGTTCTTTCCGAAACCCATGTATCTTTCATTTATGGCCATTAATGTCATTATATAGGGTGAACCGGTTAGAGCACGTGGAAGCCTCAAACTAAAGGTAATTAAGCCAGGTCTTTATTGTTCCATGTACTGTATAGTGTTTTCTCTGATATAGCTTGTCATATATAGGATTCTGGCTTCACAGCTAGCGCACTTTTGACAGGTCAAGACGAGGAAGGAAGATTTGTGCACCAGTTACTGGGTGATGGAAACTACCTCAAAGAGGATAATTTGGTGTCTACACCCTAGTTATACCTGGTGGACTAACCTGCTGTACTATAAGATAAGGAACCTCTTCAATGTATGTAGTCTAATTCTGTATGTTGATTGGCTGCATATATATATAAATATAAACCCCCCCTAATGTGTAGAGGATCGATTTGTGAGATTATGAGATTATTGCAGAAATACAGTCCACTTATCATTATACAAATTGCTATCGAAGTATATAAATTAACGTAAATATAAATTCATATAAATTAAATAAATATAAATCTCACAGGTCGGTTCCCACATTATTTGGTCCTTCGAACCGGATTATTTGGTCATCTTCGAACCGGATGACGGATTATTTGATCCTTTGAACCCACCTTTGGTCATCTTAGTACCGGATGAACCAGTTAACCCGTGGATTCATTAAATATACTAGTGCAGTGTTATTTAAACAAAGGCCAGCCAGTCAAAGACGGAAGCGTAGCCTCGAGGGAGCTCAGGAGCCTCCCTCAGTTCAGATCAGCCTTAGTCAGCGGTTTCATGCACACCCACAGATTTGGTGGCGTGTTATTCTGTGAAATGACAGCGCTAATATAGAAGCCAGCCAAATTAGTGACTGTGTCGCGAGATTGTTCACGGATTTCGTGGTGTTACATTTCGCGAGAGATTATCTACGAATTTTGTGGAGTTTATTTCGCGAGGTCACTAATAATATTTAATACTTCTAGATAATATTAGAAGTTTCATAGAGGCTAATTAAGAGGCTATTATCAATAATTGTGTATATTATTTCTCCAAAATAGAGAATTATTTAATATAAATTGCACTAGTGATCACAGTATAATATTTACTAATTGCCAACCCACAACAGGGTAGGATATGACTAGTTGAACTATTATCGTTCATCCTAGTCCCATTATTACCATAGTCAGTTGTACTATATTGATCAACCTAACACCATTAATGAATGGTGCAGACCCTATTTTGGGTGTAATTTTTATCAACTCGAATTGAGTTGTATATATAATAATTTACTTATGATCATTACACCTTTGAGTGATTAATTAGTGTCTCTACCATCCTAGGGTGATATAGAAGAGCTAACCTAAAGGTACTTCCAGTGACACTGGTTTATCACTCAAATCATTAGTGTGTATGATTGTATATATATATAATGTGTATTAATTTTAAGTGCTAACCTCTAGTAGAGGTAGGATTATTGCCTAGTGAGTTCAGAATTTACCCTAGGCTACCATTAGAGCTTGTTCAGTATTATGAGCAGCCCAAGTACAAGTCCCACAAGGCTTCACCAACGAGCCAGTATGGATAATGCAGGGAGAATGAAAAGAACCCTTGCAGGTCTTAAAGGCCACTTAACAAGACAGATCAAGAAATGTGAAGATTTGTCACAACAATCTCAAGTTGATTATGCTGACCTGGAAAGCTATTATCAAGCAGCTGCAGGTAAATTTGAGCAAATCAAATGTCAAATAGCAACATATGTGGCTGAACTTGCCAACACCAATTTATCAGAAACAGAAATAGACGACATTATGGTTGATCTTGCGAATTATGAAGATCAGACTCAAGCCACATTACAGCCTTATGTCAAATTAATTGCCCAGAACAAGGCAACAGCAACAACAACAACAGTTGCATCTAATACGAGTCAAGCAGAAGCTCGACTCCCTCCAATTAATTTACCCACTTTCTCAGGAAAAGATGAGGAAGATTGGGACGAATTTTGGAACAAATTCGTTGACCTTGTAGACTCAAAACAATCTTTACCAAAGAGTAGTAAATTCTCTTATTTGCAAGGTCAATTATCAGGTGAGGCTAAAACAGTAGTATCCCATCTGAGATTAACTAATGACGGCTATGATCTGGCAGTAAAACTCCTCAAGGATAATTATGCTGATCCAGAAGTAAGAACATCACATTTAGTTCATGAGCTGTTGCATTTACCCCCACCGGAGGCTTCAGCTGATTCACTCCAAGTCTTCAAGCTGGAGATAGAATCATTGATCAATGCCCTCAGCCTGACAGCAGATACAAACGGGGCTGAGTGGGTCTTGAAAATAATTGTCCAGGAGAAAATACCTAGGGACATATTGAGACAAATGAGTGCTCATTACAATAAAAGCATCTTATCCATGAATGAAATATCTGAAGGTTTAAAGTCAGTAGTTCATCAATTACGAACACATGACAAATTAAAACCACCAAGTAAACCCTCAGAAACCAATAATAGTAAACCACAGAGTACCAAAGGTACTCCAAATCAATCTAGACAATATAATTCAACACCAAAGTGGAACAGTGGCAGTGTGGGCGTATATGCAGTGGGACCCTCCAAGCCTATAGTTACTGTGTCACCCAAGAACATGACACCAAAGGGTACAGGAAGCTATGGAACATGTTTGTTCTGCAATGAGAAACATTCAATGTACCACTGCTCTAATTTTCCTGATAGTGACGCCCGTGTTGAGCGACTCAAAGATTTGCAACATTGCACGAGGTGCCTCAGGAAACATAACATCAAGGATTGTGATACCCAATTACACACCTGTAATAGGTGTAACAAAGGTCAGCACCATGCAGCATTGTGCAGAGACACCAAAACAACGTCTCCAAACCCCAAGGTGGAAGATAGCATTCCCACCACAGTACAGTACTGCAAGGTGCAACAAACAAAGAGTGTCCAATCGGCAAAGTCTAAAGGTAATACGACTTTGCCTACTGCCCAAATTACCATCCTGAATAAGAGGGCCAAGGTCCATACCCGTGGGTTGTTTGACCAAGGATCCCAAAGAACATATATCACTAAAAAGTTGGCAGATGAACTACAATTAAGGCCTGTAGCCCAGACGTCATTCAACATCTCAGGGTTTGTAACAGATGCAGGACCTCAAGTCTACCAGGTGGTACAACCATCAGTACGCTTAGGCAGGTACGTCTGTCGAGTACAAGCCATTGTGGTGGACAAAATACCAGTAGACCTACAAGTTCAAGGTCTGAGAGCAACAGCCAAATTCCTGAGAAATAGAGGAATAAAATTGGCAGATAATATTAAGTCTGATCACCTCACCGACTTCGGTCTCCTTGTAGGGACAGACTATTGTCATCGATTCATCGGTAGCCCTACTAAATATCAGGGTATAACCATGTTAAACTCTGCAGGAGGTAAATTACTCTCAGGCCCAGTATCAAGCCTGAGGAGACCTATGCCTGCAGATAAACATTACCAGTAGAATTCTAAATTTGTCAGCTGATTATATTTCTCCAGTAGCATTATACTAAGGAGATTACAGCTGACTATACCAACAGAGGTTGATGTTAGTATCATCATTTAAAGCTGGAGATGATTTCATGAGGCCTCAGTGGCAAATCAGTGAACAGTAGCCTAAAACAGCTACAAGTCACTGCGACCAATGTCACTGAACCCACTGCAATCTCAGAACCATACTTTACTTTAATGATGAGCTATTCAATCTTCTGAATCAATTAACTAAATTAAACCCCAATAAATTTGATGACTGATTTGATACATTTATTATTTAATCAAGATGTATTCCATGGGCCTCAGTGTTTATATATCAGTGACCAGTTACCTGAACAAACTTCAAGTTATATCTAATGTCACTGATCTCACTGCAGTCCCTGAATCATACTTGACTGTAGTACTTGATCACATTCAGTCTTCTGGGTTAAATAATATGTAATTAGGCTTGAATATTAGCCTTTCAAGAGTTAACAGGGAAATGAAATTGCATTAGACTTCTAACCCCTGCAACTCTAGTACGGGACATCCGTCCTGTACGAACAGACGCACAAATGTGTGATTACTAACTACTAACATCAAATTAATGTAATAATTCGATGGAGGAGTATCGGTGTTCGTCTGTTCTAATTAGGACTTCGACCCGTGAGCAGCCCCTGGGGAATTATGTCGGAAAATCCGACACCATTTAATTATCATACAGATAATAGCTGTATTGTATAAACAAGTTACCCATAGAAAACGTAACTTGTAGTGGAATTACCGTCTAAAGAAAACGGGATATCATCACCACATACTACTATAATTCACCACCTATTATGGTGGGAATTATTCTTAAATACATTAGTCTTTGGACTTTACCATCATAAAAACATCTTATATAAATTAACTTAATTATCAATATTAAAGTAGAGTAAATGTGACCCTTCTATCACGTTCTGAAATCTGGACAATGTAAGCCAGGCGTCAGAGTGGAGGAAGGAGGGCAGCCATTGTTGTTTATACTAGACCAGAGGCTCACACGGGAGCAAATACGGCTCCTGTTAATTTACTTGGACGTAGTGTTATGGAAACCAGAAGTGTACCATTATCAACACGCTGTCTACAAATTCAAGTTAAGTGTTCTTTCCGAAACCCATGTATCTTTCATTTATGGCCATTAATGTCATTATATAGGGTGACCCAGTTAGAGCACGTGGAAGCCTCAAACTAAAGGTAATTAAGCCAGGTCTTTATTGTTCCATGTACTGTATAGTGTTTTCTCTGATATAGCTTGTCATATATAGGATTCTGGCTTCACAGCTAGCGCACTTTTGACAGGTCAAGACGAGGAAGGAAGATTTGTGCACCAGTTACTGGGTGATGGAAACTACCTCAAAGAGGATAATTTGGTGTCTACACCCTAGTTATACCTGGTGGACTAACCTGCTGTACTATAAGATAAGGAACCTCTTCAATGTATGTAGTCTAATTCTGTAGTTTGATTGGCTGCATATATATATAAATATAAACCCCCCCTAATGTGTAGAGGATCGATTTGTGAGATTATGAGATTATTGCAGAAATACAGTCCACTTATCATTATACAAATTGCTATCGAAGTATATAAATTAACGTAAATATAAATTCATATAAATTAAATAAATATAAGTCTCACAGGTCGGTTCCCACAGATTACCCATGAGGAATGTGAAAAAAACACCGAGTCTACCCTATATGTATCGATTACGTGAAGGTCATGTCATTAAATCGTTAATTTGAGTTTCAAGTGTTCGGCCAGTATGGGATGCAAACATAGTGTATAATATAGTTTATGTTTGAATTGAGATTCCCACCAAAGTTTACCACAACGAAACAAATGTTGCCAATACGCCAGTATCTCTCTGAAGGCTACCTCGCATGGTTCTCTCAGACAGCAGGTTACCCGTGCGGAAAATGACAGCGACACCGAGTCTACCCTATATATATCTAAAACGTTAAGGTGATGTCGTTACATCGTTCACATTAGGTTCAAATGGTCGCCCAATAAGCACCCTGCTCTGAACATATAAAGAAAAAGTCTGATGTACCACACCCGATTTCTGCAGCAAGGTAAATTTTTCGGCTCGATTTTCTCCAGAATATGCACATCTAAGTGAGGTGAGCACATGATCGCGAATGCACCGTAACCGAGAACAAACACCTTGCATTAAGGGAAAATACTGGAGCCAAAAAACGAAAATTGAAACATTTGCTCCTTTTCTCTCGAAACAACGAGACACTATGTCGATAATTCGTCAATACTCGTCTGTAGGCTCCTTCGCATGGTTCTCTAAAACAGCAGATTACCCATGAGGAATGTGCAAAAAACACCGAGTCTACCCTATATGTATCGATTACGTTAAGGTCATGTCATTAAATCGTTCATTTTCAAATGTTTCAATGAGTTTCAAATGTTCGGCCAGTAAGCACCCTGCTCAGAACATATAACGAAAAAGTGTGATGTACCACATTCGATTTCTGGAGAAAGGTAAATTTTTCGGCTCGATTTCCTCCAGAATAAGCACATCTAAGTGAGGTGAGCACATGATCGCGACCGCACCGGAAACGAGAACTAGCACCTTGCATTGAGGAAAAAGACTGGAGCCTAAAAACAAAATAATGGGAAACATTTGCTCCTTTTCTCTGGCAACAACGAGACACTATGTCGACAATTCCTCAATACTCGTCTGTAGGCTCCTTCGCATGGTTCTCTAAAAACAACAGATTACACATGAGGAATAGGCAAAAAACACCAAGTCTACCCTATATGTATCGAATACGTTAAAGTGATGTCATTACATCGTTCATTTGAGTTGCAAATGTTCGGCCAGGATGGGATGCAAACATAGTGTATAATATAGTTTATGTTTGAATTGAGATTCCCACCAAAGTTTACCACAACGAAACAAATGTTGCCAATACGCCAGTATCTGTCAGAAGGCTACCTCGCATGGTTCTCTCAGACAGCAGGATACCCGTGCGGAAAATGACAGCGACACCGAGTCTACCCTATATATATCGAATACGTTAAGGTGATGTAGTTACATCGTTCAAATGAGTTTCAAATCGTCGCCCAATAAGCACCCTGCTCTGAACATATTAAGAACACTTAGTAAGCCAACCAGAGGCTTAGGGCCCGCGCAGGAATATCCCTCCTAAAAAATTCTTTTAATAAAGCACAGTACTTCAGCTTTGCAGCTTACATGTGCATACCTCACCGATTGCAATTCATCCACTTTTCATTGTGTTGTATTCAGTGTATTTTGAACTTTGTATTGGAAGTCTTTAAATCTTTGCGCTGCATAAGATTTAATGAGGCATTTTTTTTTTTTTTTTTTTTTTTTTTTTTTTTTTATTATTTTCTACCACAGACGTGGCCAGACATTTACAATGCTAACCAGCATAAATACATTTTCTTCTGTCCTCCATGGACAGGGTTAGAGAAGTGTTAAACATATAGTTCAAGGGTTTATTGAACACTCAACCACAGAAGGTGATTCGGTGCTTTTAAAATGCTAAGCTAACCTACATACGTAAATACATAGATACACAGATTTACGTACGCCCTACATAAAGTATTAGATGTGTCTTTTACATAGTGTCATTAATGTACATTCACAAAGGTGAAATGTAATTCTGATCAGCTTCCATATATGCTTTATACCCATACATATACATACACACACACACATACACATACATATATACACACATACATACATTCACATACATTTGTCTCATTTACCCTGACAGGGTGAGGTAGCTGATAAAGAAACTAGTGTGCAATTAAGCACTTAATCACTGAAGGTGATGAAGGTGCTTTTACAAGCTCAGGTTATATAGTTAGATCACATACATACATTGTATGATTGATACATTACATGGTCAATTTTGGATACAAGTCCAATATATCATCAAGTGTTCCAGTACTCATATAGTAACTACAGAGTTCAGCATACCTTAGCCCAGGAGGGCGAAAGTCAGTCAGTATGGGACATTCTACAATATAATGTTCAAGAGAGTGCATGTTTTCTCTTTCACAAAGTTGACACATTGTGTACTCGACATTTGGGTTTTGAGAAAGCTGCCAGATACATCTATATCCCAGGCGTATTCTGGCCACTATAACATCACATTGCCGGGTTCTTGTTCTATTAGTCCCATATGTGAATGTCTCCTCACGATATCTATCATAATATTTAATGCTACAACTTTCAGGTCTTTGAGAATTTGTTAGGTCGGTGAGATTTTCATTAGATATTTGTTTAAGTATTCTCTTTGTCACTGCTAATGAAACACCCATATCAATTTCTACCACTGGTTTTCTGCAAGCTGACTTAGCAAGCATATCAACAGTGTCATGCCTTGAGATGCCAACATGTGATGGTATCCATAGGAATTTAATCTCAAATCTGTTTTCTTTGGCAGCTAAAACATTCATTCGAATATCACTGACTATTTTCTGGGTGTCACTACTATGTGCGTTCAATGCCAGGAGTGCACTCTGCGAGTCACAGTATATAAGTCCACTGCCTTTGTCTTTTAAAAATTCAGTGGCAAGGTATATGCCTGCAAGTTCGGTTTGAGTTGTACTTGCCCAGTCATTGACGCGCTTCATTGCTGTATGTACGAGAGAAGATTGTTCAAATATGTTACATGCACATCCGGTACATCGTCCACCTTCTTCTACAGAGCCGTCGGTATAGCACTGATAAACATCGTTACCCATACTCTGAGTACTTTCAGTGATGCTTTTCAGTGTTAACTGTTTTAACAATGTAGTGTGCACACTATCTTTCTTGGGCGCATTTACAAAATCAACTGATAGATCCCAGTTATCCCATGGAGTAATTGGCTGATTAATCATTAGTCGAGTTGGGTACATATTTAATATTTTGATGGAGTTGGCTACCTTGTAGAACCAATATACATAATCAGATTTCGTTCTTCTTCTATAGACCTCAGGTGAGTGTAGCATATTAGAAAGTTTAGCTTGAAACTTCATGTGTTGTCTAGATCTACTCAATGCCTTCACGCCGAAAACTGTGCTAATAGACAAGATTCTCTCACTTATGGTAGGTAATTTTAACTCTGCTCTCATGTTAACTATTCTCGTGGACTTTGGAGCCCCAAGGATGAGACGCATAGCTTCATTTTGCAAGGTTTCAAGAGATTTCAGCTCTTTGTCAGTATACAGTGTGAGATGTAGAGCATTGTAGTCAATCACAGAGCGTATAAATGATACATAAAACATTCTAGCAAGTCTCACGTTAAGCCCATGATTGACACCAACAAGGACCCGCAAGGGCTTTAATCTCTCCCAAAGTCTCCTTTGAGGCATTATTGATTCAACAAATTTTACTCCATTAAACATTGGATGAGGGAAGTTTTTACTCAGTCTAAGCATACTCCATTGTGAATTGTGTTAAGAACATTTATATTGCGACATGGAATTGATAAGATCTTTATTTTGAGGATGGGATGCAAACATAGTGTATAATATAGTCAATGTTTGAATTGAGATTCCCACCAAAGTTTCCCACAACGAGACAAATGTTGCCAATACGCCAATATCCGTCAGAAGGCTCCCTCGCATGGTTCTCTCAGACAGCAGGTTACCCGTGCGGAAAATGACAGCGACACCGAGTCTACCCTATATATATCTAATACGTTAAGGTGATGTCGTTACATCGTTCAAATTAGTTTCAAATGGTCCGTCAGAGGGCTCCCTCGCATGGTTCTCTCAGACAGCAGGTTACCCGTGCGGAAAATGACAGCGACACCGAGTCTACCCTATATATATCTAATACGTTAAGGTGATATCGTTACATCGTTCAAATTTGTTTCAAATGTTCCGTCAGAAAGCTCCCTCGCATGGTTCTCTCAGACAGCAGGTTACCCGTGCGGAAAATGACAGCGACACCGAGTCTACCCTATATATATCTAATACGTTAAGGTGATGTCGTTACATCGTTCAAATTAGTTTCAAATGGTCGCCCAATAAGCACCCTGCTCTGAACATATAAAGAAAAAGTCTGATGTACCACACCCGATTTCTGCAGAAAGGTAAATTTTTCGGCTCGATTTTCTCCAGAATATGCACATCTATTTGAGGTGAGCACATGATCGCGAATGCACCGTAACCGAGAACAAACACCTTGCATTAAGGGAAAATACTGAAGCCAAAAAACGAAAATTGAAACATTTGCTCCTTTTCTCTCGAAACAACGAGACACTATGTCGACAATTCGTCAGTACTCGTCTGTAGGCTCCTTCGCATTGTTCTCTAAAACATCAGATTACCCATGAGGAATGTGAAAAAAACACCGAGTCTACCCTATATGTATCGATTACGTTAAGGTCATGTCATTAAATCGTTAATTTGAGTTTCAAGTGTTCGGCCAGTATGGGATGCAAACATAGTGTATAATATAGTTTATGTTTGAATTGAGATTCCCACCAAAGTTTACCACAACGAAACAAATGTTGCCAATACGCCAGTATCTGTCTGAAGGCTACCTCGCATGGTTCTCTCAGACAGCAGGTTACCCGTGCGGAAAATGACAGCGACACCGAGTCTACCCTATATATATCTAATACGTTAAGGTGATGTCGTTACATCGTTCAAATTAATTTCAAATGGTCGCCCAATAAGCACCCTGCTCTGAACATATAAAGAAAAAGTCTGATGTACCACACCCGATTTCTGCAGAAAGGTAAATTTTTCGGCTCGATTTTCTCCAGAATATGCACATCTAAGTGAGGTGAGCACATGATCGCGAATGCACCGTAACCGAGAACAAACACCTTGCATTAAGGGAAAATACTGGAGCCAAAAAACGAAAATTGAAACATTTGCTCCTTTTCTCTCGAAACAACGATACACTATGTCGATATTTCGTCAATACTCGTCTGTAGGCTCCTTCGCATGGTTCTCTAAAACAGCAGATTACCCATGAGGAATGTGCAAAAAACACCTATATGAGTCTACCCTATATGTATCGATTACGTTAAGGTCATGTCATTAAATCGTTCATTTGAGTTTCAAATGTTCGGCCAGTAAGCACCCTGCTCAGAACATGAACATGAACGAAAAAGTGTGATGTACCACATTCGATTTCTGGAGAAAGGTAAATTTTTCGGCTCGATTTCCTCCAGAATAAGCACATCTAAGTGAGGTGAGCACATGATCGCGACCGCACCGGAAACGAGAACTAGCACCTTGCATTGAGGAAAAAGACTGGAGCCTAAAAACAAAATAATGGGAAACATTTGCTCCTTTTCTCTGGCAACAACGAGACACTATGTCGACAATTCCTCAATACTCGTCTGTAGGCTCCTTCGCATGGTTCTCTAAAAACAACAGATTACACATGAGGAATAGGCAAAAAACACCAAGTCTACCCTATATGTATCGAATACGTTAAAGTGATGTCATTACATCGTTCATTTGAGTTGCAAATGTTCGGCCAGGATGGGATGCAAACATAGTGTATAATATAGTTTATGTTTGAATTGAGATTCCCACCAAAGTTTACCACAACGAAACAAATGTTGCCAATACGCCAGTATCTGTCAGAAGGCTACCTCGCATGGTTCTCTCAGACAGCAGGATACCCGTGCGGAAAATGACAGCGACACCGAGTCTACCCTATATATATCGAATACGTTAAGGTGATGTAGTTACATCGTTCAAATGAGTTTCAAATCGTCGCCCAATAAGCACCCTGCTCTGAACATATTAAGAACACTTAGTAAGCCAACCAGAGGCTTAGGGCCCGCGCAGGAATATCCCTCCTAAAAAAATTCTTTTAATAAAGCACAGTACTTCAGCTTTGCAGCTTACATGTGCATACCTCACCGATTGCAATTCATCCACTTTTCATTGTGTTGTATTCAGTGTATTTTGAACTTTGTATTGGAAGTCTTTAAATCTTTGCGCTGCATAAGATTTAATGAGGCATTATTGATTCAACAAATTTTACTCTTACAAGCTTACATGTGCATACCTCACCGATTGCAATTCATCCACTTTTCATTGTGTTGTATTCAGTGTATTTTGAACTTTGTATTGGAAGTCTTTAAATCTTTGCGCTGCATAAGATTTAATGAGGCATTATTGATTCAACAAATTTTACTCCATTAAACATTGGATGAGGGAAGTTTTTACTCAGTCTAAGCATACTCCATTGTGAATTGTGTTAAGAACATTTATATTGCGACATCGAATTGATAAAATCTTTATTTTGAGGATGGGATGCAAACATAGTGTATAATATAGTCAATGTTTGAATTGAGATTCCCACCAAAGTTTCCCACAACGAGACAAATGTTGCCAATACGCCAATATCCGTCAGAAGGCTCCCTCGCATGGTTCTCTCAGACAGCAGGTTACCCGTGCGGAAAATGACAGCGACACCGAGTCTACCCTATATATATCTAATACGTTAAGGTGATGTCGTTACATCGTTCAAATTAGTTTCAAATGGTCCGTCAGAGGGCTCCCTCGCATGGTTCTCTCAGACAGCAGGTTACCCGTGCGGAAAATGACAGCGACACCGAGTCTACCCTATATATATCTAATACGTTAAGGTGATATCGTTACATCGTTCAAATTTGTTTCAAATGTTCCGTCAGAAAGCTCCCTCGCATGGTTCTCTCAGACAGCAGGTTACCCGTGCGGAAAATGACAGCGACACCGAGTCTACCCTATATATATCTAATACGTTAAGGTGATGTCGTTACATCGTTCAAATTAGTTTCAAATGGTCGCCCAATAAGCACCCTGCTCTGAACATATAAAGAAAAAGTCTGATGTACCACTCCCGATTTCTGCAGAAAGGTAAATTTTTCGGCTCAATTTTCTCCAGAATATGCACATCTATTTGAGGTGAGCACATGATCGCGAATGCACCGTAACCGAGAACAAACACCTTGCATTAAGGGAAAATACTGAAGCCAAAAAACGAAAATTGAAACATTTGCTCCTTTTCTCTCGAAACAACGAGACACTATGTCGACAATTCGTCAGTACTCGTCTGTAGGCTCCTTCGCATTGTTCTCTAAAACATCAGATTACCCATGAGGAATGTGAAAAAAACACCGAGTCTACCCTATATGTATCGATTACGTTAAGGTCATGTCATTAAATCGTTAATTTGAGTTTCAAGTGTTCGGCCAGTATGGGATGCAAACATAGTGTATAATATAGTTTATGTTTGAATTGAGATTCCCACCAAAGTTTACCACAACGAAACAAATGTTGCCAATACGCCAGTATCTGTCTGAAGGCTACCTCGCATGGTTCTGTCAGACAGCAGGTTACCCGTGCGGAAAATGACAGCGACACCGAGTCTACCCTATATATATCTAATACGTTAAGGTGATGTCGTTACATCGTTCAAATTAATTTCAAATGGTCGCCCAATAAGCACCCTGCTCTGAACATATAAAGAAAAAGTCTGATGTACCACACCCGATTTCTGCAGAAAGGTAAATTTTTCGGCTCGATTTTCTCCAGAATATGCACATCTAAGTGAGGTGAGCACATGATCGCGAATGCACCGTAACCGAGAACAAACACCTTGCATTAAGGGAAAATACTGGAGCCAAAAAACGAAAATTGAAACATTTGCTCCTTTTCTCTCGAAACAACGAGACACTATGTCGATATTTCGTCAATACTCGTCTGTAGGCTCCTTCGCATGGTTCTCTAAAACAGCAGATTACCCATGAGGAATGTGCAAAAAACACCTATATGAGTCTACCCTATATGTATCGATTACGTTAAGGTCATGTCATTAAATCGTTCATTTGAGTTTCAAATGTTCGGCCAGTAAGCACCCTGCTCAGAACATGAACATGAACGAAAAAGTGTGATGTACCACATTCGATTTCTGGAGAAAGGTAAATTTTTCGGCTCGATTTCCTCCAGAATAAGCACATCTAAGTGAGGTGAGCACATGATCGCGACCGCACCGGAAACGAGAACTAGCACCTTGCATTGAGGAAAAAGACTGGAGCCTAAAAACAAAATAATGGGAAACATTTGCTCCTTTTCTCTGGCAACAACGAGACACTATGTCGACAATTCCTCAATACTCGTCTGTAGGCTCCTTCGCATGGTTCTCTAAAAACAACAGATTACACATGAGGAATAGGCAAAAAACACCAAGTCTACCCTATATGTATCGAATACGTTAAAGTGATGTCATTACATCGTTCATTTGAGTTGCAAATGTTCGGCCAGGATGGGATGCAAACATAGTGTATAATATAGTTTATGTTTGAATTGAGATTCCCACCAAAGTTTACCACAACGAAACAAATGTTGCCAATACGCCAGTATCTGTCAGAAGGCTACCTCGCATGGTTCTCTCAGACAGCAGGATACCCGTGCGGAAAATGACAGCGACACCGAGTCTACCCTATATATATCGAATACGTTAAGGTGATGTAGTTACATCGTTCAAATGAGTTTCAAATCGTCGCCCAATAAGCACCCTGCTCTGAACATATTAAGAACACTTAGTAAGCCAACCAGAGGCTTAGGGCCCGCGCAGGAATATCCCTCCTAAAAAAATTCTTTTAATAAAGCACAGTACTTCAGCTTTGCAGCTTACATGTGCATACCTCACCGATTGCAATTCATCCACTTTTCATTGTGTTGTATTCAGTGTATTTTGAACTTTGTATTGGAAGTCTTTAAATCTTTGCGCTGCATAAGATTTAATGAGGCATTATTGATTCAACAAATTTTACTCTTACAAGCTTACATGTGCATACCTCACCGATTGCAATTCATCCACTTTTCATTGTGTTGTATTCAGTGTATTTTGAACTTTGTATTGGAAGTCTTTAAATCTTTGCGCTGCATAAGATTTAATGAGGCATTATTGATTCAACAAATTTTACTCCATTAAACATTGGATGAGGGAAGTTTTTACTCAGTCTAAGCATACTCCATTGTGAATTGTGTTAAGAACATTTATATTGCGACATCGAATTGATAAAATCTTTATTTTGAGGATGGGATGCAAACATAGTGTATAATATAGTCAATGTTTGAATTGAGATTCCCACCAAAGTTTCCCACAACGAGACAAATGTTGCCAATACGCCAATATCCGTCAGAAGGCTCCCTCGCATGGTTCTCTCAGACAGCAGGTTACCCGTGCGGAAAATGACAGCGACACCGAGTCTACCCTATATATATCTAATACGTTAAGGTGATGTCGTTACATCGTTCAAATTAGTTTCAAATGGTCCGTCAGAGGGCTCCCTCGCATGGTTCTCTCAGACAGCAGGTTACCCGTGCGGAAAATGACAGCGACACCGAGTCTACCCTATATATATCTAATACGTTAAGGTGATATCGTTACATCGTTCAAATTTGTTTCAAATGTTCCGTCAGAAAGCTCCCTCGCATGGTTCTCTCAGACAGCAGGTTACCCGTGCGGAAAATGACAGCGACACCGAGTCTACCCTATATATATCTAATACGTTAAGGTGATGTCGTTACATCGTTCAAATTAGTTTCAAATGGTCGCCCAATAAGCACCCTGCTCTGAACATATAAAGAAAAAGTCTGATGTACCACTCCCGATTTCTGCAGAAAGGTAAATTTTTCGGCTCGATTTTCTCCAGAATATGCACATCTATTTGAGGTGAGCACATGATCGCGAATGCACCGTAACCGAGAACAAACACCTTGCATTAAGGGAAAATACTGAAGCCAAAAAACGAAAATTGAAACATTTGCTCCTTTTCTCTCGAAACAACGAGACACTATGTCGACAATTCGTCAGTACTCGTCTGTAGGCTCCTTCGCATTGTTCTCTAAAACATCAGATTACCCATGAGGAATGTGAAAAAAACACCGAGTCTACCCTATATGTATCGATTACGTTAAGGTCATGTCATTAAATCGTTAATTTGAGTTTCAAGTGTTCGGCCAGTATGGGATGCAAACATAGTGTATAATATAGTTTATGTTTGAATTGAGATTCCCACCAAAGTTTACCACAACGAAACAAATGTTGCCAATACGCCAGTATCTGTCTGAAGGCTACCTCGCATGGTTCTGTCAGACAGCAGGTTACCCGTGCGGAAAATGACAGCGACACCGAGTCTACCCTATATATATCTAATACGTTAAGGTGATGTCGTTACATCGTTCAAATTAATTTCAAATGGTCGCCCAATAAGCACCCTGCTCTGAACATATAAAGAAAAAGTCTGATGTACCACACCCGATTTCTGCAGAAAGGTAAATTTTTCGGCTCGATTTTCTCCAGAATATGCACATCTAAGTGAGGTGAGCACATGATCGCGAATGCACCGTAACCGAGAACAAACACCTTGCATTAAGGGAAAATACTGGAGCCAAAAAACGAAAATTGAAACATTTGCTCCTTTTCTCTCGAAACAACGAGACACTATGTCGATATTTCGTCAATACTCGTCTGTAGGCTCCTTCGCATGGTTCTCTAAAACAGCAGATTACCCATGAGGAATGTGCAAAAAACACCTATATGAGTCTACCCTATATGTATCGATTACGTTAAGGTCATGTCATTAAATCGTTCATTTGAGTTTCAAATGTTCGGCCAGTAAGCACCCTGCTCAGAACATGAACATGAACGAAAAAGTGTGATGTACCACATTCGATTTCTGGAGAAAGGTAAATTTTTCGGCTCGATTTCCTCCAGAATAAGCACATCTAAGTGAGGTGAGCACATGATCGCGACCGCACCGGAAACGAGAACTAGCACCTTGCATTGAGGAAAAAGACTGGAGCCTAAAAACAAAATAATGGGAAACATTTGCTCCTTTTCTCTGGCAACAACGAGACACTATGTCGACAATTCCTCAATACTCGTCTGTAGGCTCCTTCGCATGGTTCTCTAAAAACAACAGATTACACATGAGGAATAGGCAAAAAACACCAAGTCTACCCTATATGTATCGAATACGTTAAAGTGATGTCATTACATCGTTCATTTGAGTTGCAAATGTTCGGCCAGGATGGGATGCAAACATAGTGTATAATATAGTTTATGTTTGAATTGAGATTCCCACCAAAGTTTACCACAACGAAACAAATGTTGCCAATACGCCAGTATCTGTCAGAAGGCTACCTCGCATGGTTCTCTCAGACAGCAGGATACCCGTGCGGAAAATGACAGCGACACCGAGTCTACCCTATATATATCGAATACGTTAAGGTGATGTAGTTACATCGTTCAAATGAGTTTCAAATCGTCGCCCAATAAGCACCCTGCTCTGAACATATTAAGAACACTTAGTAAGCCAACCAGAGGCTTAGGGCCCGCGCAGGAATATCCCTCCTAAAAAAATTCTTTTAATAAAGCACAGTACTTCAGCTTTGCAGCTTACATGTGCATACCTCACCGATTGCAATTCATCCACTTTTCATTGTGTTGTATTCAGTGTATTTTGAACTTTGTATTGGAAGTCTTTAAATCTTTGCGCTGCATAAGATTTAATGAGGCATTATTGATTCAACAAATTTTACTCTTACAAGCTTACATGTGCATACCTCACCGATTGCAATTCATCCACTTTTCATTGTGTTGTATTCAGTGTATTTTGAACTTTGTATTGGAAGTCTTTAAATCTTTGCGCTGCATAAGATTTAATGAGGCATTATTGATTCAACAAATTTTACTCCATTAAACATTGGATGAGGGAAGTTTTTACTCAGTCTAAGCATACTCCATTGTGAATTGTGTTAAGAACATTTATATTGCGACATCGAATTGATAAAATCTTTATTTTGAGGATGGGATGCAAACATAGTGTATAATATAGTCAATGTTTGAATTGAGATTCCCACCAAAGTTTCCCACAACGAGACAAATGTTGCCAATACGCCAATATCCGTCAGAAGGCTCCCTCGCATGGTTCTCTCAGACAGCAGGTTACCCGTGCGGAAAATGACAGCGACACCGAGTCTACCCTATATATATCTAATACGTTAAGGTGATGTCGTTACATCGTTCAAATTAGTTTCAAATGGTCCGTCAGAGGGCTCCCTCGCATGGTTCTCTCAGACAGCAGGTTACCCGTGCGGAAAATGACAGCGACACCGAGTCTACCCTATATATATCTAATACGTTAAGGTGATATCGTTACATCGTTCAAATTTGTTTCAAATGTTCCGTCAGAAAGCTCCCTCGCATGGTTCTCTCAGACAGCAGGTTACCCGTGCGGAAAATGACAGCGACACCGAGTCTACCCTATATATATCTAATACGTTAAGGTGATGTCGTTACATCGTTCAAATTAGTTTCAAATGGTCGCCCAATAAGCACCCTGCTCTGAACATATAAAGAAAAAGTCTGATGTACCACTCCCGATTTCTGCAGAAAGGTAAATTTTTCGGCTCGATTTTCTCCAGAATATGCACATCTATTTGAGGTGAGCACATGATCGCGAATGCACCGTAACCGAGAACAAACACCTTGCATTAAGGGAAAATACTGAAGCCAAAAAACGAAAATTGAAACATTTGCTCCTTTTCTCTCGAAACAACGAGACACTATGTCGACAATTCGTCAGTACTCGTCTGTAGGCTCCTTCGCATTGTTCTCTAAAACATCAGATTACCCATGAGGAATGTGAAAAAAACACCGAGTCTACCCTATATGTATCGATTACGTTAAGGTCATGTCATTAAATCGTTAATTTGAGTTTCAAGTGTTCGGCCAGTATGGGATGCAAACATAGTGTATAATATAGTTTATGTTTGAATTGAGATTCCCACCAAAGTTTACCACAACGAAACAAATGTTGCCAATACGCCAGTATCTGTCAGAAGGCTACCTCGCATGGTTCTCTCAGACAGCAGGATACCCGTGCGGAAAATGACAGCGACACCGAGTCTACCCTATATATATCGAATACGTTAAGGTGATGTAGTTACATCGTTCAAATGAGTTTCAAATCGTCGCCCAATAAGCACCCTGCTCTGAACATATTAAGAACACTTAGTAAGCCAACCAGAGGCTTAGGGCCCGCGCAGGAATATCCCTCCTAAAAAAATTCTTTTAATAAAGCACAGTACTTCAGCTTTGCAGCTTACATGTGCATACCTCACCGATTGCAATTCATCCACTTTTCATTGTGTTGTATTCAGTGTATTTTGAACTTTGTATTGGAAGTCTTTAAATCTTTGCGCTGCATAAGATTTAATGAGGCATTTTTTTTTTTTTTTTTTTTTTTTTTTTTTTTTTTTTTTTTTTTTTTTACCACAGACGTGGCCAGACATTTACAATGCTAACCAGCATAAATACATTTTCTTCTGTCCTCCATGGACAGGGTTAGAGAAGTGTTAAACATATAGTTCAAGGGTTTATTGAACACTCAACCACAGAAGGTGATTCGGTGCTTTTAAAATGCTAAGCTAACCTACATACGTAAATACATAGATACACAGATTTACGTACGCCCTACATAAAGTATTAGATGTGTCTTTTACATAGTGTCATTAATGTACATTCACAAAGGTGAAATGTAATTCTGATCAGCTTCCATATATGCTTTATACCCATACATATACATACACACACACACATACACATACATATATACACACATACATACATTCACATACATTTGTCTCATTTACCCTGACAGGGTGAGGTAGCTGATAAAGAAACTAGTGTGCAATTAAGCACTTAATCACTGAAGGTGATGAAGGTGCTTTTACAAGCTCAGGTTATATAGTTAGATCACATACATACATTGTATGATTGATACATTACATGGTCAATTTTGGATACAAGTCCAATATATCATCAAGTGTTCCAGTACTCATATAGTAACTACAGAGTTCAGCATACCTTAGCCCAGGAGGGCGAAAGTCAGTCAGTATGGGACATTCTACAATATAATGTTCAAGAGAGTGCATGTTTTCTCTTTCACAAAGTTGACACATTGTGTACTCGACATTTGGGTTTTGAGAAAGCTTCCAGATACATCGATATCCCAGGCGTATTCTGGCCACTATAACATCACATTGCCGGGTTCTTGTTCTATTAGTCCCATATGTGAATGTCTCCTCACGATATCTATCATAATATTTAATGCTACAACTTTCAGGTCTTTGAGAATTTGTTAGGTCGGTGAGATTTTCATTAGATATTTGTTTAAGTATTCTCTTTGTCACTGCTAATGAAACACCCATATCAATTTCTACCACTGGTTTTCTGCAAGCTGACTTAGCAAGCATATCAACAGTGTCATGCCTTGAGATGCCAACATGTGATGGTATCCATAGGAATTTAATCTCAAATCTGTTTTCTTTGGCAGCTAAAACATTCATTCGAATATCACTGACTATTTTCTGGGTGTCACTACTATGTGCGTTCAATGCCAGGAGTGCACTCTGCGAGTCACAGTATATAAGTCCACTGCCTTTGTCTTTTAAAAATTCAGTGGCAAGGTATATGCCTGCAAGTTCGGTTTGAGTTGTACTTGCCCAGTCATTGACGCGCTTCATTGCTGTATGTACGAGAGAAGATTGTTCAAATATGTTACATGCACATCCGGTACATCGTCCACCTTCTTCTACAGAGCCGTCGGTATAGCACTGATAAACATCGTTACCCATACTCTGAGTACTTTCAGTGATGCTTTTCAGTGTTAACTGTTTTAACAATGTAGTGTGCACACTATCTTTCTTGGGCGCATTTACAAAATCAACTGATAGATCCCAGTTATCCCATGGAGTAATTGGCTGATTAATCATTAGTCGAGTTGGGTACATATTTAATATTTTGATGGAGTTGGCTACCTTGTAGAACCAATATACATAATCAGATTTCGTTCTTCTTCTATAGACCTCAGGTGAGTGTAGCATATTAGAAAGTTTAGCTTGAAACTTCATGTGTTGTCTAGATCTACTCAATGCCTTCACGCCGAAAACTGTGCTAATAGACAAGATTCTCTCACTTATGGTAGGTAATTTTAACTCTGCTCTCATGTTAACTATTCTCGTGGACTTTGGAGCCCCAAGGATGAGACGCATAGCTTCATTTTGCAAGGTTTCAAGAGATTTCAGCTCTTTGTCAGTATACAGTGTGAGATGTAGAGCATTGTAGTCAATCACAGAGCGTATAAATGATACATAAAACATTCTAGCAAGTCTCACGTTAAGCCCATGATTGACACCAACAAGGACCCGCAAGGGCTTTAATCTCTCCCAAAGTCTCCTTTGAGGCATTATTGATTCAACAAATTTTACTCCATTAAACATTGGATGAGGGAAGTTTTTACTCAGTCTAAGCATACTCCATTGTGAATTGTGTTAAGAACATTTATATTGCGACATGGAATTGATAAGATCTTTATTTTGAGGATGGGATGCAAACATAGTGTATAATATAGTCAATGTTTGAATTGAGATTCCCACCAAAGTTTCCCACAACGAGACAAATGTTGCCAATACGCCAATATCCGTCAGAAGGCTCCCTCGCATGGTTCTCTCAGACAGCAGGTTACCCGTGCGGAAAATGACAGCGACACCGAGTCTACCCTATATATATCTAATACGTTAAGGTGATGTCGTTACATCGTTCAAATTAGTTTCAAATGGTCCGTCAGAGGGCTCCCTCGCATGGTTCTCTCAGACAGCAGGTTACCCGTGCGGAAAATGACAGCGACACCGAGTCTACCCTATATATATCTAATACGTTAAGGTGATATCGTTACATCGTTCAAATTTGTTTCAAATGTTCCGTCAGAAAGCTCCCTCGCATGGTTCTCTCAGACAGCAGGTTACCCGTGCGGAAAATGACAGCGACACCGAGTCTACCCTATATATATCTAATACGTTAAGGTGATGTCGTTACATCGTTCAAATTAATTTCAAATGGTCGCCCAATAAGCACCCTGCTCTGAACATATAAAGAAAAAGTCTGATGTACCACACCCGATTTCTGCAGAAAGGTAAATTTTTCGGCTCGATTTTCTCCAGAATATGCACATCTAAGTGAGGTGAGCACATGATCGCGAATGCACCGTAACCGAGAACAAACACCTTGCATTAAGGGAAAATACTGGAGCCAAAAAACGAAAATTGAAACATTTGCTCCTTTTCTCTCGAAACAACGATACACTATGTCGATATTTCGTCAATACTCGTCTGTAGGCTCCTTCGCATGGTTCTCTAAAACAGCAGATTACCCATGAGGAATGTGCAAAAAACACCTATATGAGTCTACCCTATATGTATCGATTACGTTAAGGTCATGTCATTAAATCGTTCATTTGAGTTTCAAATGTTCGGCCAGTAAGCACCCTGCTCAGAACATGAACATGAACGAAAAAGTGTGATGTACCACATTCGATTTCTGGAGAAAGGTAAATTTTTCGGCTCGATTTCCTCCAGAATAAGCACATCTAAGTGAGGTGAGCACATGATCGCGACCGCACCGGAAACGAGAACTAGCACCTTGCATTGAGGAAAAAGACTGGAGCCTAAAAACAAAATAATGGGAAACATTTGCTCCTTTTCTCTGGCAACAACGAGACACTATGTCGACAATTCCTCAATACTCGTCTGTAGGCTCCTTCGCATGGTTCTCTAAAAACAACAGATTACACATGAGGAATAGGCAAAAAACACCAAGTCTACCCTATATGTATCGAATACGTTAAAGTGATGTCATTACATCGTTCATTTGAGTTGCAAATGTTCGGCCAGGATGGGATGCAAACATAGTGTATAATATAGTTTATGTTTGAATTGAGATTCCCACCAAAGTTTACCACAACGAAACAAATGTTGCCAATACGCCAGTATCTGTCAGAAGGCTACCTCGCATGGTTCTCTCAGACAGCAGGATACCCGTGCGGAAAATGACAGCGACACCGAGTCTACCCTATATATATCGAATACGTTAAGGTGATGTAGTTACATCGTTCAAATGAGTTTCAAATCGTCGCCCAATAAGCACCCTGCTCTGAACATATTAAGAACACTTAGTAAGCCAACCAGAGGCTTAGGGCCCGCGCAGGAATATCCCTCCTAAAAAAATTCTTTTAATAAAGCACAGTACTTCAGCTTTGCAGCTTACATGTGCATACCTCACCGATTGCAATTCATCCACTTTTCATTGTGTTGTATTCAGTGTATTTTGAACTTTGTATTGGAAGTCTTTAAATCTTTGCGCTGCATAAGATTTAATGAGGCATTATTGATTCAACAAATTTTACTCTTACAAGCTTACATGTGCATACCTCACCGATTGCAATTCATCCACTTTTCATTGTGTTGTATTCAGTGTATTTTGAACTTTGTATTGGAAGTCTTTAAATCTTTGCGCTGCATAAGATTTAATGAGGCATTATTGATTCAACAAATTTTACTCCATTAAACATTGGATGAGGGAAGTTTTTACTCAGTCTAAGCATACTCCATTGTGAATTGTGTTAAGAACATTTATATTGCGACATCGAATTGATAAAATCTTTATTTTGAGGATGGGATGCAAACATAGTGTATAATATAGTCAATGTTTGAATTGAGATTCCCACCAAAGTTTCCCACAACGAGACAAATGTTGCCAATACGCCAATATCCGTCAGAAGGCTCCCTCGCATGGTTCTCTCAGACAGCAGGTTACCCGTGCGGAAAATGACAGCGACACCGAGTCTACCCTATATATATCTAATACGTTAAGGTGATGTCGTTACATCGTTCAAATTAGTTTCAAATGGTCCGTCAGAGGGCTCCCTCGCATGGTTCTCTCAGACAGCAGGTTACCCGTGCGGAAAATGACAGCGACACCGAGTCTACCCTATATATATCTAATACGTTAAGGTGATATCGTTACATCGTTCAAATTTGTTTCAAATGTTCCGTCAGAAAGCTCCCTCGCATGGTTCTCTCAGACAGCAGGTTACCCGTGCGGAAAATGACAGCGACACCGAGTCTACCCTATATATATCTAATACGTTAAGGTGATGTCGTTACATCGTTCAAATTAGTTTCAAATGGTCGCCCAATAAGCACCCTGCTCTGAACATATAAAGAAAAAGTCTGATGTACCACTCCCGATTTCTGCAGAAAGGTAAATTTTTCGGCTCGATTTTCTCCAGAATATGCACATCTATTTGAGGTGAGCACATGATCGCGAATGCACCGTAACCGATAACAAACACCTTGCATTAAGGGAAAATACTGAAGCCAAAAAACGAAAATTGAAACATTTGCTCCTTTTCTCTCGAAACAACGAGACACTATGTCGACAATTCGTCAGTACTCGTCTGTAGGCTCCTTCGCATTGTTCTCTAAAACATCAGATTACCCATGAGGAATGTGAAAAAAACACCGAGTCTACCCTATATGTATCGATTACGTTAAGGTCATGTCATTAAATCGTTAATTTGAGTTTCAAGTGTTCGGCCAGTATGGGATGCAAACATAGTGTATAATATAGTTTATGTTTGAATTGAGATTCCCACCAAAGTTTACCACAACGAAACAAATGTTGCCAATACGCCAGTATCTGTCTGAAGGCTACCTCGCATGGTTCTCTCAGACAGCAGGTTACCCGTGCGGAAAATGACAGCGACACCGAGTCTACCCTATATATATCTAATACGTTAAGGTGATGTCGTTACATCGTTCAAATTAATTTCAAATGGTCGCCCAATAAGCACCCTGCTCTGAACATATAAAGAAAAAGTCTGATGTACCACACCCGATTTCTGCAGAAAGGTAAATTTTTCGGCTCGATTTTCTCCAGAATATGCACATCTAAGTGAGGTGAGCACATGATCGCGAATGCACCGTAACCGAGAACAAACACCTTGCATTAAGGGAAAATACTGGAGCCAAAAAACGAAAATTGAAACATTTGCTCCTTTTCTCTCGAAACAACGAGACACTATGTCGATATTTCATCAATACTCGTCTGTAGGCTCCTTCGCATGGTTCTCTAAAACAGCAGATTACCCATGAGGAATGTGCAAAAAACACCTATATGAGTCTACCCTATATGTATCGATTACGTTAAGGTCATGTCATTAAATCGTTCATTTGAGTTTCAAATGTTCGGCCAGTAAGCACCCTGCTCAGAACATGAACATGAACGAAAAAGTGTGATGTACCACATTCGATTTCTGGAGAAAGGTAAATTTTTCGGCTCGATTTCCTCCAGAATAAGCACATCTAAGTGAGGTGAGCACATGATCGCGACCGCACCGGAAACGAGAACTAGCACCTTGCATTGAGGAAAAAGACTGGAGCCTAAAAACAAAATAATGGGAAACATTTGCTCCTTTTCTCTGGCAACAACGAGACACTATGTCGACAATTCCTCAATACTCGTCTGTAGGCTCCTTCGCATGGTTCTCTAAAAACAACAGATTACACATGAGGAATAGGCAAAAAACACCAAGTCTACCCTATATGTATCGAATACGTTAAAGTGATGTCATTACATCGTTCATTTGAGTTGCAAATGTTCGGCCAGGATGGGATGCAAACATAGTGTATAATATAGTTTATGTTTGAATTGAGATTCCCACCAAAGTTTACCACAACGAAACAAATGTTGCCAATACGCCAGTATCTGTCAGAAGGCTACCTCGCATGGTTCTCTCAGACAGCAGGATACCCGTGCGGAAAATGACAGCGACACCGAGTCTACCCTATATATATCGAATACGTTAAGGTGATGTAGTTACATCGTTCAAATGAGTTTCAAATCGTCGCCCAATAAGCACCCTGCTCTGAACATATTAAGAACACTTAGTAAGCCAACCAGAGGCTTAGGGCCCGCGCAGGAATATCCCTCCTAAAAAAATTCTTTTAATAAAGCACAGTACTTCAGCTTTGCAGCTTACATGTGCATACCTCACCGATTGCAATTCATCCACTTTTCATTGTGTTGTATTCAGTGTATTTTGAACTTTGTATTGGAAGTCTTTAAATCTTTGCGCTGCATAAGATTTAATGAGGCATTATTGATTCAACAAATTTTACTCTTACAAGCTTACATGTGCATACCTCACCGATTGCAATTCATCCACTTTTCATTGTGTTGTATTCAGTGTATTTTGAACTTTGTATTGGAAGTCTTTAAATCTTTGCGCTGCATAAGATTTAATGAGGCATTATTGATTCAACAAATTTTACTCCATTAAACATTGGATGAGGGAAGTTTTTACTCAGTCTAAGCATACTCCATTGTGAATTGTGTTAAGAACATTTATATTGCGACATCGAATTGATAAAATCTTTATTTTGAGGATGGGATGCAAACATAGTGTATAATATAGTCAATGTTTGAATTGAGATTCCCACCAAAGTTTCCCACAACGAGACAAATGTTGCCAATACGCCAATATCCGTCAGAAGGCTCCCTCGCATGGTTCTCTCAGACAGCAGGTTACCCGTGCGGAAAATGACAGCGACACCGAGTCTACCCTATATATATCTAATACGTTAAGGTGATGTCGTTACATCGTTCAAATTAGTTTCAAATGGTCCGTCAGAGGGCTCCCTCGCATGGTTCTCTCAGACAGTAGGTTACCCGTGCGGAAAATGACAGCGACACCGAGTCTACCCTATATATATCTAATACGTTAAGGTGATGTCGTTACATCGTTCAAATTAGTTTCAAATGTTCCGTCAGAAAGCTCCCTCGCATGGTTCTCTCAGACAGCAGGTTACCCGTGCAGAAAATGACAGCGACACCGAGTCTACACTATATATATCTAATACGTTAAGGTGATGTCGTTACATCGTTCAAATTAGTTTCAAATGGTCGCCCAATAAGCACCCTGCTCTGAACATATAAAGAAAAAGTCTGATGTACCACACCCGATTTCTGCAGAAAGGTAAATTTTTCGGCTCGATTTTCTCCAGAATATGCACATCTATTTGAGGTGAGCACATGATCGCGAATGCACCGTAACCGAGAACAAACACCTTGCATTAAGGGAAAATACTGAAGCCAAAAAACGAAAATTGAAACATTTGCTCCTTTTCTCTCGAAACAACGAGACACTATGTCGACAATTCGTCAGTACTCGTCTGTAGGCTCCTTCGCATTGTTCTCTAAAACATCAGATTACCCATGAGGAATGTGAAAAAAACACCGAGTCTACCCTATATGTATCGATTACGTTAAGGTCATGTCATTAAATCGTTAATTTGAGTTTCAAGTGTTCGGCCAGTATGGGATGCAAACATAGTGTATAATATAGTTTATGTTTGAATTGAGATTCCCACCAAAGTTTACCACAACGAAACAAATGTTGCCAATACGCCAGTATCTGTCTGAAGGCTACCTCGCATGGTTCTCACAGACAGCAGGTTACCCGTGCGGAAAATGACAGCGACACCGAGTCTACCCTATATATATCTAAAACGTTAAGGTGATGTCGTTACATCGTTCAAATTAATTTCAAATGGTCGCCCAATAAGCACCCTGCTCTGAACATATAAAGAAAAAGTCTGATGTACCACACCCGATTTCTGCAGAAAGGTAAATTTTTCGGCTCGATTTTCTCCAGAATATGCACATCTAAGTGAGGTGAGCACATGATCGCGAATGCACCGTAACCGAGAACAAACACCTTGCATTAAGGGAAAATACTGGAGCCAAAAAACGAAAATTGAAACATTTGCTCCTTTTCTCTCGAAACAACGAGACACTATGTCGATATTTCGTCAATACTCGTCTGTAGGCTCCTTCGCATGGTTCTCTAAAACAGCAGATTACCCATGAGGAATGTGCAAAAAACACCTATATGAGTCTACCCTATATGTATCGATTACGTTAAGGTCATGTCATTAAATCGTTCATTTGAGTTTCAAATGTTCGGCCAGTAAGCACCCTGCTCAGAACATATAACGAAAAAGTGTGATGTACCACATTCGATTTCTGGAGAAAGGTAAATTTTTCGGCTCGATTTCCTCCAGAATAAGCACATCTAAGTGAGGTGAGCACATGATCGCGACCGCACCGGAAACGAGAACTAGCACTTTGCATTGAGGGAAAAGACTGGAGCCTAAAAACAAAATAATGGGAAACATTTGCTCCTTTTCTCTAGCAACAACGAGACACTATGTCGACAATTCGTCAATACTCGTCTGTAGGCTCCTTCGCATTGTTCTCAAAAACATCAGATTACCCATGAGGAATGTGTAAAAAACACCGAGTCTACCCTATATGTATCGATTACGTTAAGGTCATGTCATTAAATCGTTAATTTGAGTTTCAAATGTTCGGCCAGTATGGGATGCAAACATAGTGTATAATATAGTTTATGTTTGAAGTGAGATTCCCACCAAAGTTTACCACAACGAAACAAATGTTGCCAATACGCCAGTATCTGTCTGAAGGCTACCTCGCATGGTTCTCTCAGACAGCAGGTTACTCGTGCGGAAAATGACACCAACACCGAGTCTACCCTATATATATCTAATACGTAAGGTGATGTCGTTACATCGTTCAAATTAGTTTCAAATGGTCCGTCAGAAGGCTCCCTCGCATGGTTCTCTCAGACAGCAGGTTACCCGTGCGGAAAATGACAGCGACACCGAGTCTACCCTATATATATCTAATACGTTAAGGTGATGTCGTTACATCGTTCAAATTAGTTTCAAATGGTCGCCCAATAAGCACCCTGCTCTGAACATATAAAGAAAAAGTCTGATGTACCACACCCGATTTCTGCAGAAAGGTAAATTTTTCGGCTCGATTTCCTCCAGAATAAGCACATCTAAGTGAGGTGAGCACATGATCGCGACCGCACCGGAAACGAGAACTAGCACCTTGCATTGAGGGAAAAGACTGGAGCCTAAAAACAAAATAATGGGAAACATTTGCTCCTTTTCTCTAGCAACAACGAGACACTATGTCGACAATTCGTCAATACTCGTCTGTAGGCTCCTTCGCATTGTTCTCTAAAACAGCAGATTACACATGAGGAATGTGAAAAAAACACCAAGTCTACCCTATATGTATCGAATACGTTAAGGTGATGTCGTTACATCGTTCAAATGAGTTTCAAATGGTCGCCCAATAAGCACCCTGATCTGAACATATAAAGAACACTTAGTAAGCCAACCAGAGGCTTAGGGCCCGCGCAGGAATATCCCTCCTAAAAAAATTCTTTTAATAAAGCACAGTACTTCAGCTTTGCAGCTTACTTGTGCATACCTCACCGATTGCAATTCATCCACTTTTCAGGGTGTTGTATTCAGTGTATTTTGAACTTTGTATTTGAAGTCTTTAAATCTTTGCGCTGCATAAGATTTAATGAGGCATTAATGATTCAACAAATTTTACTCCATTAAACATTGGATGAGGGAAGTTTTTACTCAGTCTAAGCATACTCCATTGTGAATTGTGTTAAGAACATTTATATTGCGACATGGAATTGATAAGCTCTTTATTTTGAGGATGGGATGCAAACATAGTGTATAATATAGGTAATGTTTGAATTGAGATTCCCACCAAAGTTTCCCACAACGAGACAAATGTTGCCAATGCGCCAATATCCGTCAGAAGGCTCCCTCGCATGGTTCTCTCAGACAGCAGGTTACCCGTTCGGAAAATGACAGCGACACCGAGTCTACCCTATATATATCTAATACGTTAAGGTGATGTCGTTACATCGTTCAAATTAGTTTCAAATGGTCCGTCAGAAGGCTCCCTCGCATTGTTCTCTAAAACAGCAGATTACCCATGCGGAAAATGACAGCGACACCGAGTCTACCCTATATATATCTAATACGTTAAGGTGATGTTGTTACATCGTTCAAATTAGGTTCAAATGGTCGCCCAATAAGCACCCTGCTCTGAACATATAAAGAAAAAGTCTGATGTACCACACCCGATTTCTGCAGAAAGGTAAATTTTTCGGCTCGATTTTATCCAGAATATGCACATCTAAGTGATGTGAGCACATGATCGTGAATGCACCGTAACCGAGAACAAACAACGTGCATTAAGGGAAAATACTGGAGCCAAAAAACGAAAATTGAAACATTTGCTCCTTTTCTCTCGAATCAACGAGACACTATGTCGACAATTCGTCAATACTCGTCTGTAGGCTCCTTCGCATGGTTCTCTAAAACAGCAGATTACCCATGAGGAATGTGCAAAAAACACCTATATGAGTCTACCCTATATGTATCGATTACGTTAAGGTCATGTCATTAAATCGTTCATTTGAGTTTGAAATGTTCGGCCAGTAAGCACCCTGCTCAGAACATATAACGAAAAAGTATGATTTACCACATTCGATTTCTGGAGAAAGGTAAATTTTCGGCTCGATTTCCTCCAGAATAAGCGCATCTAAGTGAGGTGAGCACATGATCGCGACCGCACCGGAAACGAGAACTAGCACTTTGCATTGAGGGAAAAGACTGGAGCCTAAAAACAAAATAATGGGAAACATTTGCTCCTTTTCTCTAGCAACAACGAGACACTATGTCGACAATTCGTCAATACTCGTCTGTAGGCTCCTTCGCATGGTTCTCTAAAACATCAGATTACCCATGTGCAAAAAACACCGAGTCTACCCTATATGTATCGAATACGTTAAGGTCATGTCATTAAATCGTTCATTTGAGTTGCAAATGTTCGGCCAGGATGGGATGCAAACATAGTGTATAATATAGTTTATGTTTGAATTGAGATTCCCACCAAAGTTTACCACAACGAAACAAATGTTGCCAATACGCCAGTATCTGTCAGAAGGCTCCCTCGCATGGTTCTCTCAGACAGCAGGTTACCCGTGCGGAAAATGACAGCGACACCGAGTCTACCCTATATATATCTAATACGTTAAGGTGATGTCGTTACATCGTTCAAATTAGTTTCAAATGGTCCGTCAGAAGGCTCCCTCGCATGGTTCTCTCAGACAGCAGATTACCCGTGCGGAAAATGACAGCGACACCGAGTCTACCCTATATATATCTAATACGTTAAGGTGATGTCGTTACATCGTTCAAATTAGTTTCAAATGGTCCGTCAGAAGGCTCCCTCGCATGGTTCTCTCAGACAGCAGATTACCCGTGCGGAAAATGACAGCGACACCGAGTCTACCCTATATATATCTAATGCGTTAAGGTGATGTCGTTACATCGTTCAAATTAGTTTCAAATGGTCGCCCAATTAGCACCCTGCTCTGAACATATAAAGAAAAAGTCTGATGTACCACACCCGATTTCTGCACAAAGGTAAATTTTTCGGCTCGATTTTCTCCAGAATATGCACATCTAAGTGAGGTGAGCACATGATCGCGACCGCACCGGAAACGAGAACTAGCACTTTGCATTGAGGGAAAAGACTGGAGCCTAAAAACAAAATAATGGGAAACATTTGCTCCTTTTCTCTAGCAACAACGAGACACTATGTCGACAATTCGTCAATACTCGTCTGTAGGCTCCTTCGCATTGTTCTCTAAAACAGCAGATTGCACATGAGGAATGTGAAAAAAACACCGAGTCTACCCTATATGTATCGAATACGTTAAGGTGATGTCATTACATCGTTCATTTGAGTTTCAAATGTTCGGCCAGGATGGGATGCAAACATAGTGTATAATATAGTTTATGTTTGAATTGAGATTCCCACCAAAGTTTACCACAACGAAACAAATGTTGCCAATACGCCAGTATCTGTCTGAAGGCTACCTCGCATGGTTCTCTCAGACAGACGGGTTACCCGTGCGGAAAATGACACCAACACCCAGTCTACCCTATATATATCGAATACGTTAAGGTGATGTCGTTACATCGTTCAAATGAGTTTCAAATGGTCCGTCAGAAAGCTTCCTCGCATGGTTCTCTCAGACAGCAGGTTACTCGTGCGGAAAATGACAGCGACACCGAGCCTACCCTATATATATCTAATACGTTAAGGTGATGTCGTTACATCATTCAAATGAGTTTCAAATGGTCCGTCAGAAAGCTCCCTCGCATGGTTCTCTCAGACAGCAGGTTACCCGTGCGGAAAATGACAGCGACACCGAGTCTACCCTATATATATCTAATACGTTAAGGTGATGTCGTTACATCGTTCAAATTAGTTTCAAATGGTCGCCAAATAAGCACCCTGCTCTGAACATATAAAGAAAAAGTCTGATGTACCACACCCGATTTCTGCAGAAAGGTAAATTTTTCGGCTCGATTTTATCCAGAATATGCACATCTAAGTGAGGTGAGCACATGATCGCGAATGCACCGTAACCGAGAACAAACACCTTGCATTAAGGGAAAATACTGGAGCCAAAAAACGAAAATTGAAACATTTGCTCCTTTTCTCTCGAAACAACGAGACACTATGTCGACAATTCGTCAATACTCGTCTGTAGGCTCCTTCGCATGGTTCTCTAAAACATCAGATTACCCATGAGGAATGTGCAAAAAACACCGAGTCTACCCTATATGTATCGAATACGTTAAGGTGATGTCATTACATCGTTCATTTGAGTTTCAAATGTTCGGCCAGGATGGGATGCAAACATAGTGTATAATATAGTTTATGTTTGAATTGAGATTCCCACCAAAGTTTACCACAACGAAACAAATGTTGCCAATACGCCAGTATCTGTCTGAAGGCTCCCTCGCATGGTTCTCTCAGACAGCAGGTTACCCGTGCGGAAAATGACAGCGACACCGAGTCTACCCTATATATATCTAATACGTTAAGGTGATGTCGTTACATCGTTCAAATTAGTTTCAAATGGTCCGTCAGAAGGCTCCCTCGCATGGTTCTCTCAGACAGCAGATTACCCGTGCGGAAAATGACAGCGACACCGAGTCTACCCTATATATATCTAATACGTTAAGGTGATGTCGTTACATCGTTCAAATTTGTTTCAAATGGTCGCCCAATTAGCACCCTGCTCTGAACATATAAAGAAAAATTCTGATGTACCACACCCGATTTCTGCACAAAGGTAAATTTTTCGGCTCGATTTTCTCCAGAATATGCACATCTAAGTGAGTTGAGCACATGATCGCGACCGCACCGGAAACGAGAACTAGCACTTTGCATTGAGGGAAAAGACTGGAGCCTAAAAACAAAATAATGGGAAACATTTGCTCCTTTTCTCTAGCAACAACGAGACACTATGTCGACAATTCGTCAATACTCGTCTGTAGGCTCCTTCGCATGGTTCTCTAAAACATCAGATTACCCATGTGCAAAAAACACCGAGTCTACCCTATATGTATCGAATACGTTAAGGTGATGTCATTACATCGTTCATTTGAGTTTCAAATGTTCGGCCAGGATGGGATGCAAACATAGTGTATAATATAGTTTATGTTTGAATTGAGATTCCCACCAAAGTTTACCACAACGAAACAAATGTTGCCAATACGCCAGTATCTGTCAGAAGGTCTCCCTCGCATGGTTCTCTCAGACAGCAGATTACCCGTGCGGAAAATGACAGCGACACCGAGTCTACCCTATATATATCTAATACGTTAAGGTGATGTCGTTACATCGTTCAAATTAGTTTCAAATGGTCCGTCAGAAGGCTCCCTCGCATGGTTCTCTCAGACAGCAGATTACCCGTGCGGAAAATGACAGCGACACCGAGTCTACCCTATATATATCTAATACGTTAAGGTGATGTCGTTACATCGTTCAAATTAGTTTCAAATGGTCGCCCAATTAGCACCCTGCTCTGAACATATAAAGAAAAATTCTGATGTACCACACCCGATTTCTGCACAAAGGTAAATTTTTCGGCTCGATTTTCTCCAGAATATGCACATCTAAGTGAGTTGAGCACATGATCGCGACCGCACCGGAAACGAGAACTAGCACTTTGCATTGAGGGAAAAGACTGGAGCCTAAAAACAAAATAATGGGAAACATTTGCTCCTTTTCTCTAGCAACAACGAGACACTATGTCGACAATTCGTCAATACTCGTCTGTAGGCTCCTTCGCATGGTTCTCTAAAACATCAGATTACCCATGTGCAAAAAACACCGAGTCTACCCTATATGTATCGAATACGTTAAGGTGATGTCATTACATCGTTCATTTGAGTTTCAAATGTTCGGCCAGGATGGGATGCAAACATAGTGTATAATATAGTTTATGTTTGAATTGAGATTCCCACCAAAGTTTACCACAACGAAACAAATGTTGCCAATACGCCAGTATCTGTCAGAAGGTCTCCCTCGCATGGTTCTCTCAGACAGCAGATTACCCGTGCGGAAAATGACAGCGACACCGAGTCTACCCTATATATATCTAATACGTTAAGGTGATGTCGTTACATCGTTCAAATTAGTTTCAAATGGTCCGTCAGAAGGCTCCCTCGCATGGTTCTCTCAGACAGCAGATTACCCGTGCGGAAAATGACAGCGACACCGAGTCTACCCTATATATATCTAATACGTTAAGGTGATGTCGTTACATCGTTCAAATTAGTTTCAAATGGTCGCCCAATAAGCACCCTGCTCTGAACATATAAAGAAAAAGTCTGATGTACCACACCCGATTTCTGCAGAAAGGTAAATTTTTCGGCTCGATTTTCTCCAGAATATGCACATCTAAGTGAGGTGTGCACATGATCGCGAATGCACCGTAACCGAGAACAAACACCTTGCATTTAGGGAAAATACTGGAGCCAAAAAACGAAAATTGTAACATTTGCTCCTTTTCTCTCGAAACAACGAGACACTATGTCGACAATTCGTCAATACTCCTCTGTAGGCTCCTTCGCATGGTTCTCTAAAACAGCAGTTTACCCATGAGGAATGTGCAAAAAACACCGAGTCTACCCTATATGTATCGATTACGTTAAGGTCATGTCATTAAATCGTTCATTTGAGTTTCAAATGTTCGGCCAGTAAGCACCCTGCTCAGAACATATAACGAAAAAGTGTGATGTACCATATTCGATTTCTGGAGAAAGGTAAATTTTTCGGCTCGATTTCCTCCAGAATAAGCACATCTAAGTGAGGTGAGCACATGATCGCGACCGCACCGGAAACGAGAACTAGCACCTTGCATTGAGGGAAAAGACTGGAGCCTAAAAACAAAATAATGGGAAACATTTGCTCCTTTTCTCTAGCAACAACGAGACACTATGTCGACAATTCGTCAATACTCGTCTGTAGGCACCTTCGCATTGTTCTCTAAAACAGCAGATTACACATGAGGAATGTGAAAAAAACACCAAGTCTACCCTATATGTATCGAATACGTTAAGGTGATGTCATTACATCGTTCATTTGAGTTTCAAATGTTCGGCCAGGATGGGATGCAAAGATAGTGTATAATATACTTTATGTTTGAATTGAGATTCCCACCAAAGTTTACCACAACGAAACAAATGTTGCCAATACGCCAGTATCTGTCTGAAGGCTACCTCGCATGGTTCTCTCAGACAGCAGATTACCCGTGCGGAAAATGACCCCAACACCCAGTCTACCTATATATATCGAATACGTTAAGGTGATGTCGTTACATCGTTCAAATGAGTTTCAAATGGTCGCCCAATAAGCACCCTGATCTGAACATATAAAGAACACTTAGTAAGCCAACCAGAGGCTTAGGGCCCGCGCAGGAATATCCCTCCTAAAAAAATTCTTTTAATAAAGCACAGTACTTCAGCTTTGCAGCTTACTTGTGCATACCTCACCGATTGCAATTCATCCACTTTTCAGGGTGTTGTATTCAGTGTATTTTGAACTTTGTATTTGAAGTCTTTAAATCTTTGCGCTGCATAAGATTTAATGAGGCATTAATGATTCAACAAATTTTACTCCATTAAACATTGGATGAGGGAAGTTTTTACTCAGTCTAAGCATACTCCATTGTGAATTGTGTTAAGAACATTTATATAAGAACATAAGAACATAAGAACAAAGGTAACTGCAGAAGGCCTATTGGCCCATACGAGGCAGCTCCTATTCTATAACCACCCAATCCCACTCATATACTTGTCCAACCCGTGCTTGAAACAATCGAGGGACCCCACCTCCACAATGTTACGCGGCAATTGGTTCCACAAATCAACAACCCTGTTACTGAACCAGTATTTACCCAAGTCTTTCCTAAATCTAAACTTATCCAATTTATATCCATTGTTTCGTGTTCTGTACTGTGTTGATACTTTTAATACCCTATTAATATCCCCCCGGTTAATATTGCGACATGGAATTGATAAGCTCTTTATTTTGAGGATGGGATGCAAACATAGTGTATAATATAGGTAATGTTTGAATTGAGATTCCCACCAAAGTTTCCCACAACGAGACAAATGTTGCCAATGCGCCAATATCCGTCAGAAGGCTCCCTCGCATGGTTCTCTCAGACAGCAGGTTACCCGTTCGGAAAATGACAGCGACACCGAGTCTACCCTATATATATCTAATACGTTAAGGTGATGTCGTTACATCGTTCAAATTAGTTTCAAATGGTCCGTCAGAAGGCTCCCTCGCATGGTTCTCTAAAACAGCAGATTACCCATGCGGAAAATGACAGCGACACCGAGTCTACCCTATATATATCTAATACGTTAAGGTGATGTTGTTACATCGTTCAAATTAGGTTCAAATGGTCGCCCAATAAGCACCCTGCTCTGAACATATAAAGAAAAAGTCTGATGTACCACACCCGATTTCTGCAGAAAGGTAAATTTTTCGGCTCGATTTTATCCAGAATATGCACATCTAAGTGAGGTGAGCACATGATCGCGAATGCACCGTAACCGAGAACAAACACCTTGCATTTAGGGAAAATACTGGAGCCAAAAAACGAAAATTGAAACATTTGCTCCTTTTCTCTCGAAACAACGAGACACTATGTCGACAATTCGTCAATACTCCTCTGTAGGCTCCTTCGCATGGTTCTCTAAAACAGCAGATTACCCATGAGGAATGTGCAAAAAACACCGAGTCTACCCTATATGTATCGATTACGTTAAGGTCATGTCATTAAATCGTTCATTTGAGTTTCAAATGTTCGGCCAGTAAGCACCCTGCTCAGAACATATAACGAAAAAGTGTGATGTACCATATTCGATTTCTGGAGAAAGGTAAATTTTTCGGCTCGATTTCCTCCAGAATAAGCACATCTAAGTGAGGTGAGCACATGATCGCGACCGCACCGGAAACGAGAACTAGCACCTTGCATTGAGGGAAAAGACTGGAGCCTAAAAACAAAATAATGGGAAACATTTGCTCCTTTTCTCTAGCAACAACGAGACACTATGTCGACAATTCGTCAATACTCGTCTGTAGGCTCCTTCGCATTGTTCTCTAAAACAGCAGATTACACATGAGGAATGTGAAAAAAACACCAAGTCTACCCTATATGTATCGAATACGTTAAGGTGATGTCGTTACATCGTTCAAATGAGTTTCAAATGGTCGCCCAATAAGCACCCTGATCTGAACATATAAAGAACACTTAGTAAGCCAACCAGAGGCTTAGGGCCCGCGCAGGAATATCCCTCCTAAAAAAATTCTTTTAATAAAGCACAGTACTTCAGCTTTGCAGCTTACTTGTGCATACCTCACCGATTGCAATTCATCCACTTTTCAGGGTGTTGTATTCAGTGTATTTTGAACTTTGTATTTGAAGTCTTTAAATCTTTGCGCTGCATAAGATTTAATGAGGCATTAATGATTCAACAAATTTTACTCCATTAAACATTGGATGAGGGAAGTTTTTACTCAGTCTAAGCATACTCCATTGTGAATTGTGTTAAGAACATTTATATTGCGACATGGAATTGATAAGCTCTTTATTTTGAGGATGGGATGCAAACATAGTGTATAATATAGGTAATGTTTGAATTGAGATTCCCACCAAAGTTTCCCACAACGAGACAAATGTTGCCAATGCGCCAATATCCGTCAGAAGGCTCCCTCGCATGGTTCTCTCAGACAGCAGGTTACCCGTTCGGAAAATGACAGCGACACCGAGTCTACCCTATATATATCTAATACGTTAAGGTGATGTCGTTACATCGTTCAAATTAGTTTCAAATGGTCCGTCAGAAGGCTCCCTCGCATTGTTCTCTAAAACAGCAGATTACCCATGCGGAAAATGACAGCGACACCGAGTCTACCCTATATATATCTAATACGTTAAGGTGATGTTGTTACATCGTTCAAATTAGGTTCAAATGGTCGCCCAATAAGCACCCTGCTCTGAACATATAAAGAAAAAGTCTGATGTACCACACCCGATTTCTGCAGAAAGGTAAATTTTTCGGCTCGATTTTATCCAGAATATGCACATCTAAGTGATGTGAGCACATGATCGTGAATGCACCGTAACCGAGAACAAACAACGTGCATTAAGGGAAAATACTGGAGCCAAAAAACGAAAATTGAAACATTTGCTCCTTTTCTCTCGAATCAACGAGACACTATGTCGACAATTCGTCAATACTCGTCTGTAGGCTCCTTCGCATGGTTCTCTAAAACAGCAGATTACCCATGAGGAATGTGCAAAAAACACCTATATGAGTCTACCCTATATGTATCGATTACGTTAAGGTCATGTCATTAAATCGTTCATTTGAGTTTGAAATGTTCGGCCAGTAAGCACCCTGCTCAGAACATATAACGAAAAAGTATGATTTACCACATTCGATTTCTGGAGAAAGGTAAATTTTCGGCTCGAATTCCTCCAGAATAAGCGCATCTAAGTGAGGTGAGCACATGATCGCGACCGCACCGGAAACGAGAACTAGCACTTTGCATTGAGGGAAAAGACTGGAGCCTAAAAACAAAATAATGGGAAACATTTGCTCCTTTTCTCTAGCAACAACGAGACACTATGTCGACAATTCGTCAATACTCGTCTGTAGGCTCCTTCGCATGGTTCTCTAAAACATCAGATTACCCATGTGCAAAAAACACCGAGTCTACCCTATATGTATCGAATACGTTAAGGTCATGTCATTAAATCGTTCATTTGAGTTGCAAATGTTCGGCCAGGATGGGATGCAAACATAGTGTATAATATAGTTTATGTTTGAATTGAGATTCCCACCAAAGTTTACCACAACGAAACAAATGTTGCCAATACGCCAGTATCTGTCAGAAGGCTCCCTCGCATGGTTCTCTCAGACAGCAGGTTACCCGTGCGGAAAATGACAGCGACACCGAGTCTACCCTATATATATCTAATACGTTAAGGTGATGTCGTTACATCGTTCAAATTAGTTTCAAATGGTCCGTCAGAAGGCTCCCTCGCATGGTTCTCTCAGACAGCAGATTACCCGTGCGGAAAATGACAGCGACACCGAGTCTACCCTATATATATCTAATACGTTAAGGTGATGTCGTTACATCGTTCAAATTAGTTTCAAATGGTCCGTCAGAAGGCTCCCTCGCATGGTTCTCTCAGACAGCAGATTACCCGTGCGGAAAATGACAGCGACACCGAGTCTACCCTATATATATCTAATGCGTTAAGGTGATGTCGTTACATCGTTCAAATTAGTTTCAAATGGTCGCCCAATTAGCACCCTGCTCTGAACATATAAAGAAAAAGTCTGATGTACCACACCCGATTTCTGCACAAAGGTAAATTTTTCGGCTCGATTTTCTCCAGAATATGCACATCTAAGTGAGGTGAGCACATGATCGCGACCGCACCGGAAACGAGAACTAGCACTTTGCATTGAGGGAAAAGACTGGAGCCTAAAAACAAAATAATGGGAAACATTTGCTCCTTTTCTCTAGCAACAACGAGACACTATGTCGACAATTCGTCAATACTCGTCTGTAGGCTCCTTCGCATTGTTCTCTAAAACAGCAGATTGCACATGAGGAATGTGAAAAAAACACCGAGTCTACCCTATATGTATCGAATACGTTAAGGTGATGTCATTACATCGTTCATTTGAGTTTCAAATGTTCGGCCAGGATGGGATGCAAACATAGTGTATAATATAGTTTATGTTTGAATTGAGATTCCCACCAAAGTTTACCACAACGAAACAAATGTTGCCAATACGCCAGTATCTGTCTGAAGGCTACCTCGCATGGTTCTCTCAGACAGACGGGTTACCCGTGCGGAAAATGACACCAACACCCAGTCTACCCTATATATATCGAATACGTTAAGGTGATGTCGTTACATCGTTCAAATGAGTTTCAAATGGTCCGTCAGAAAGCTTCCTCGCATGGTTCTCTCAGACAGCAGGTTACTCGTGCGGAAAATGACAGCGACACCGAGCCTACCCTATATATATCTAATACGTTAAGGTGATGTCGTTACATCATTCAAATGAGTTTCAAATGGTCCGTCAGAAAGCTCCCTCGCATGGTTCTCTCAGACAGCAGGTTACCCGTGCGGAAAATGACAGCGACACCGAGTCTACCCTATATATATCTAATACGTTAAGGTGATGTCGTTACATCGTTCAAATTAGTTTCAAATGGTCGCCAAATAAGCACCCTGCTCTGAACATATAAAGAAAAAGTCTGATGTACCACACCCGATTTCTGCAGAAAGGTAAATTTTTCGGCTCGATTTTATCCAGAATATGCACATCTAAGTGAGGTGAGCACATGATCGCGAATGCACCGTAACCGAGAACAAACACCTTGCATTAAGGGAAAATACTGGAGCCAAAAAACGAAAATTGAAACATTTGCTCCTTTTCTCTCGAAACAACGAGACACTATGTCGACAATTCGTCAATACTCGTCTGTAGGCTCCTTCGCATGGTTCTCTAAAACATCAGATTACCCATGAGGAATGTGCAAAAAACACCGAGTCTACCCTATATGTATCGAATACGTTAAGGTGATGTCATTACATCGTTCATTTGAGTTTCAAATGTTCGGCCAGGATGGGATGCAAACATAGTGTATAATATAGTTTATGTTTGAATTGAGATTCCCACCAAAGTTTACCACAACGAAACAAATGTTGCCAATACGCCAGTATCTGTCAGAAGGTCTCCCTCGCATGGTTCTCTCAGACAGCAGGTTACCCGTGCGGAAAATGACAGCGACACCGAGTCTACCCTATATATATCTAATACGTTAAGGTGATGTCGTTACATCGTTCAAATTAGTTTCAAATGGTCCGTCAGAAGGCTCCCTCGCATGGTTCTCTCAGACAGCAGATTACCCGTGCGGAAAATGACAGCGACACCGAGTCTACCCTATATATATCTAATACGTTAAGGTGATGTCGTTACATCGTTCAAATTAGTTTCAAATGGTCGCCCAATTAGCACCCTGCTCTGAACATATAAAGAAAAATTCTGATGTACCACACCCGATTTCTGCACAAAGGTAAATTTTTCGGCTCGATTTTCTCCAGAATATGCACATCTAAGTGAGTTGAGCACATGATCGCGACCGCACCGGAAACGAGAACTAGCACTTTGCATTGAGGGAAAAGACTGGAGCCTAAAAACAAAATAATGGGAAACATTTGCTCCTTTTCTCTAGCAACAACGAGACACTATGTCGACAATTCGTCAATACTCGTCTGTAGGCTCCTTCGCATGGTTCTCTAAAACATCAGATTACCCATGTGCAAAAAACACCGAGTCTACCCTATATGTATCGAATACGTTAAGGTGATGTCATTACATCGTTCATTTGAGTTTCAAATGTTCGGCCAGGATGGGATGCAAACATAGTGTATAATATAGTTTATGTTTGAATTGAGATTCCCACCAAAGTTTACCACAACGAAACAAATGTTGCCAATACGCCAGTATCTGTCAGAAGGTCTCCCTCGCATGGTTCTCTCAGACAGCAGATTACCCGTGCGGAAAATGACAGCGACACCGAGTCTACCCTATATATATCTAATACGTTAAGGTGATGTCGTTACATCGTTCAAATTAGTTTCAAATGGTCCGTCAGAAGGCTCCCTCGCATGGTTCTCTCAGACAGCAGATTACCCGTGCGGAAAATGACAGCGACACCGAGTCTACCCTATATATATCTAATACGTTAAGGTGATGTCGTTACATCGTTCAAATTAGTTTCAAATGGTCGCCCAATAAGCACCCTGCTCTGAACATATAAAGAAAAAGTCTGATGTACCACACCCGATTTCTGCAGAAAGGTAAATTTTTCGGCTCGATTTTCTCCAGAATATGCACATCTAAGTGAGGTGTGCACATGATCGCGAATGCACCGTAACCGAGAACAAACACCTTGCATTTAGGGAAAATACTGGAGCCAAAAAACGAAAATTGTAACATTTGCTCCTTTTCTCTCGAAACAACGAGACACTATGTCGACAATTCGTCAAAACTCCTCTGTAGGCTCCTTCGCATGGTTCTCTAAAACAGCAGTTTACCCATGAGGAATGTGCAAAAAACACCGAGTCTACCCTATATGTATCGATTACGTTAAGGTCATGTCATTAAATCGTTCATTTGAGTTTCAAATGTTCGGCCAGTAAGCACCCTGCTCAGAACATATAACGAAAAAGTGTGATGTACCATATTCGATTTCTGGAGAAAGGTAAATTTTTCGGCTCGATTTCCTCCAGAATAAGCACATCTAAGTGAGGTGAGCACATGATCGCGACCGCACCGGAAACGAGAACTAGCACCTTGCATTGAGGGAAAAGACTGGAGCCTAAAAACAAAATAATGGGAAACATTTGCTCCTTTTCTTTAGCAACAACGAGACACTATTTCGACAATTCGTCAGTACTCGTCTGTAGGCACCTTCGCATTGTTCTCTAAAACAGCAGATTACACATGAGGAATGTGAAAAAAACACCAAGTCTACCCTATATGTATCGAATACGTTAAGGTGATGTCATTACATCGTTCATTTGAGTTTCAAATGTTCGGCCAGGATGGGATGCAAAGATAGTGTATAATATACTTTATGTTTGAATTGAGATTCCCACCAAAGTTTACCACAACGAAACAAATGTTGCCAATACGCCAGTATCTGTCTGAAGGCTACCTCGCATGGTTCTCTCAGACAGCAGATTACCCGTGCGGAAAATGACCCCAACACCCAGTCTACCTATATATATCGAATACGTTAAGGTGATGTCGTTACATCGTTCAAATGAGTTTCAAATGGTCGCCCAATAAGCACCCTGATCTGAACATATAAAGAACACTTAGTAAGCCAACCAGAGGCTTAGGGCCCGCGCAGGAATATCCCTCCTAAAAAAATTCTTTTAATAAAGCACAGTACTTCAGCTTTGCAGCTTACTTGTGCATACCTCACCGATTGCAATTCATCCACTTTTCAGGGTGTTGTATTCAGTGTATTTTGAACTTTGTATTTGAAGTCTTTAAATCTTTGCGCTGCATAAGATTTAATGAGGCATTAATGATTCAACAAATTTTACTCCATTAAACATTGGATGAGGGAAGTTTTTACTCAGTCTAAGCATACTCCATTGTGAATTGTGTTAAGAACATTTATATAAGAACATAAGAACATAAGAACAAAGGTAACTGCAGAAGGCCTATTGGCCCATACGAGGCAGCTCCTATTCTATAACCACCCAATCCCACTCATATACTTGTCCAACCCGTGCTTGAAACAATCGAGGGACCCCACCTCCACAATGTTACGCGGCAATTGGTTCCACAAATCAACAACCCTGTTACTGAACCAGTATTTACCCAAGTCTTTCCTAAATCTAAACTTATCCAATTTATATCCATTGTTTCGTGTTCTGTACTGTGTTGATACTTTTAATACCCTATTAATATCCCCCCGGTTAATATTGCGACATGGAATTGATAAGCTCTTTATTTTGAGGATGGGATGCAAACATAGTGTATAATATAGGTAATGTTTGAATTGAGATTCCCACCAAAGTTTCCCACAACGAGACAAATGTTGCCAATGCGCCAATATCCGTCAGAAGGCTCCCTCGCATGGTTCTCTCAGACAGCAGGTTACCCGTTCGGAAAATGACAGCGACACCGAGTCTACCCTATATATATCTAATACGTTAAGGTGATGTCGTTACATCGTTCAAATTAGTTTCAAATGGTCCGTCAGAAGGCTCCCTCGCATTGTTCTCTAAAACAGCAGATTACCCATGCGGAAAATGACAGCGACACCGAGTCTACCCTATATATATCTAATACGTTAAGGTGATGTCGTTACATCGTTCAAATTAGTTTCAAATGGTCCGTCAGAAGGCTCCCTCGCATGGTTCTCTCAGACAGCAGATTACCCGTGCGGAAAATGACAGCGACACCGAGTCTACCCTATATATATCTAATACGTTAAGGTGATGTCGTTACATCGTTCAAATTAGTTTCAAATGGTCGCCCAATTAGCACCCTGCTCTGAACATATAAAGAAAAATTCTGATGTACCACACCCGATTTCTGCACAAAGGTAAATTTTTCGGCTCGATTTTCTCCAGAATATGCACATCTAAGTGAGTTGAGCACATGATCGCGACCGCACCGGAAACGAGAACTAGCACTTTGCATTGAGGGAAAAGACTGGAGCCTAAAAACAAAATAATGGGAAACATTTGCTCCTTTTCTCTAGCAACAACGAGACACTATGTCGACAATTCGTCAATACTCGTCTGTAGGCTCCTTCGCATGGTTCTCTAAAACATCAGATTACCCATGTGCAAAAAACACCGAGTCTACCCTATATGTATCGAATACGTTAAGGTGATGTCATTACATCGTTCATTTGAGTTTCAAATGTTCGGCCAGGATGGGATGCAAACATAGTGTATAATATAGTTTATGTTTGAATTGAGATTCCCACCAAAGTTTACCACAACGAAACAAATGTTGCCAATACGCCAGTATCTGTCAGAAGGTCTCCCTCGCATGGTTCTCTCAGACAGCAGATTACCCGTGCGGAAAATGACAGCGACACCGAGTCTACCCTATATATATCTAATACGTTAAGGTGATGTCGTTACATCGTTCAAATTAGTTTCAAATGGTCCGTCAGAAGGCTCCCTCGCATGGTTCTCTCAGACAGCAGATTACCCGTGCGGAAAATGACAGCGACACCGAGTCTACCCTATATATATCTAATACGTTAAGGTGATGTCGTTACATCGTTCAAATTAGTTTCAAATGGTCGCCCAATAAGCACCCTGCTCTGAACATATAAAGAAAAAGTCTGATGTACCACACCCGATTTCTGCAGAAAGGTAAATTTTTCGGCTCGATTTTCTCCAGAATATGCACATCTAAGTGAGGTGTGCACATGATCGCGAATGCACCGTAACCGAGAACAAACACCTTGCATTTAGGGAAAATACTGGAGCCAAAAAACGAAAATTGTAACATTTGCTCCTTTTCTCTCGAAACAACGAGACACTATGTCGACAATTCGTCAATACTCCTCTGTAGGCTCCTTCGCATGGTTCTCTAAAACAGCAGTTTACCCATGAGGAATGTGCAAAAAACACCGAGTCTACCCTATATGTATCGATTACGTTAAGGTCATGTCATTAAATCGTTCATTTGAGTTTCAAATGTTCGGCCAGTAAGCACCCTGCTCAGAACATATAACGAAAAAGTGTGATGTACCATATTCGATTTCTGGAGAAAGGTAAATTTTTCGGCTCGATTTCCTCCAGAATAAGCACATCTAAGTGAGGTGAGCACATGATCGCGACCGCACCGGAAACGAGAACTAGCACCTTGCATTGAGGGAAAAGACTGGAGCCTAAAAACAAAATAATGGGAAACATTTGCTCCTTTTCTCTAGCAACAACGAGACACTATGTCGACAATTCGTCAATACTCGTCTGTAGGCACCTTCGCATTGTTCTCTAAAACAGCAGATTACACATGAGGAATGTGAAAAAAACACCAAGTCTACCCTATATGTATCGAATACGTTAAGGTGATGTCATTACATCGTTCATTTGAGTTTCAAATGTTCGGCCAGGATGGGATGCAAAGATAGTGTATAATATACTTTATGTTTGAATTGAGATTCCCACCAAAGTTTACCACAACGAAACAAATGTTGCCAATACGCCAGTATCTGTCTGAAGGCTACCTCGCATGGTTCTCTCAGACAGCAGATTACCCGTGCGGAAAATGACCCCAACACCCAGTCTACCTATATATATCGAATACGTTAAGGTGATGTCGTTACATCGTTCAAATGAGTTTCAAATGGTCGCCCAATAAGCACCCTGATCTGAACATATAAAGAACACTTAGTAAGCCAACCAGAGGCTTAGGGCCCGCGCAGGAATATCCCTCCTAAAAAAATTCTTTTAATAAAGCACAGTACTTCAGCTTTGCAGCTTACTTGTGCATACCTCACCGATTGCAATTCATCCACTTTTCAGGGTGTTGTATTCAGTGTATTTTGAACTTTGTATTTGAAGTCTTTAAATCTTTGCGCTGCATAAGATTTAATGAGGCATTAATGATTCAACAAATTTTACTCCATTAAACATTGGATGAGGGAAGTTTTTACTCAGTCTAAGCATACTCCATTGTGAATTGTGTTAAGAACATTTATATAAGAACATAAGAACATAAGAACAAAGGTAACTGCAGAAGGCCTATTGGCCCATACGAGGCAGCTCCTATTCTATAACCACCCAATCCCACTCATATACTTGTCCAACCCGTGCTTGAAACAATCGAGGGACCCCACCTCCACAATGTTACGCGGCAATTGGTTCCACAAATCAACAACCCTGTTACTGAACCAGTATTTACCCAAGTCTTTCCTAAATCTAAACTTATCCAATTTATATCCATTGTTTCGTGTTCTGTACTGTGTTGATACTTTTAATACCCTATTAATATCCCCCCGGTTAATATTGCGACATGGAATTGATAAGCTCTTTATTTTGAGGATGGGATGCAAACATAGTGTATAATATAGGTAATGTTTGAATTGAGATTCCCACCAAAGTTTCCCACAACGAGACAAATGTTGCCAATGCGCCAATATCCGTCAGAAGGCTCCCTCGCATGGTTCTCTCAGACAGCAGGTTACCCGTTCGGAAAATGACAGCGACACCGAGTCTACCCTATATATATCTAATACGTTAAGGTGATGTCGTTACATCGTTCAAATTAGTTTCAAATGGTCCGTCAGAAGGCTCCCTCGCATGGTTCTCTAAAACAGCAGATTACCCATGCGGAAAATGACAGCGACACCGAGTCTACCCTATATATATCTAATACGTTAAGGTGATGTTGTTACATCGTTCAAATTAGGTTCAAATGGTCGCCCAATAAGCACCCTGCTCTGAACATATAAAGAAAAAGTCTGATGTACCACACCCGATTTCTGCAGAAAGGTAAATTTTTCGGCTCGATTTTATCCAGAATATGCACATCTAAGTGAGGTGAGCACATGATCGCGAATGCACCGTAACCGAGAACAAACACCTTGCATTTAGGGAAAATACTGGAGCCAAAAAACGAAAATTGAAACATTTGCTCCTTTTCTCTCGAAACAACGAGACACTATGTCGACAATTCGTCAATACTCCTCTGTAGGCTCCTTCGCATGGTTCTCTAAAACAGCAGATTACCCATGAGGAATGTGCAAAAAACACCGAGTCTACCCTATATGTATCGATTACGTTAAGGTCATGTCATTAAATCGTTCATTTGAGTTTCAAATGTTCGGCCAGTAAGCACCCTGCTCAGAACATATAACGAAAAAGTGTGATGTACCATATTCGATTTCTGGAGAAAGGTAAATTTTTCGGCTCGATTTCCTCCAGAATAAGCACATCTAAGTGAGGTGAGCACATGATCGCGACCGCACCGGAAACGAGAACTAGCACCTTGCATTGAGGGAAAAGACTGGAGCCTAAAAACAAAATAATGGGAAACATTTGCTCCTTTTCTCTAGCAACAACGAGACACTATGTCGACAATTCGTCAATACTCGTCTGTAGGCTCCTTCGCATTGTTCTCTAAAACAGCAGATTACACATGAGGAATGTGAAAAAAACACCAAGTCTACCCTATATGTATCGAATACGTTAAGGTGATGTCGTTACATCGTTCAAATGAGTTTCAAATGGTCGCCCAATAAGCACCCTGATCTGAACATATAAAGAACACTTAGTAAGCCAACCAGAGGCTTAGGGCCCGCGCAGGAATATCCCTCCTAAAAAAATTCTTTTAATAAAGCACAGTACTTCAGCTTTGCAGCTTACTTGTGCATACCTCACCGATTGCAATTCATCCACTTTTCAGGGTGTTGTATTCAGTGTATTTTGAACTTTGTATTTGAAGTCTTTAAATCTTTGCGCTGCATAAGATTTAATGAGGCATTAATGATTCAACAAATTTTACTCCATTAAACATTGGATGAGGGAAGTTTTTACTCAGTCTAAGCATACTCCATTGTGAATTGTGTTAAGAACATTTATATTGCGACATGGAATTGATAAGCTCTTTATTTTGAGGATGGGATGCAAACATAGTGTATAATATAGGTAATGTTTGAATTGAGATTCCCACCAAAGTTTCCCACAACGAGACAAATGTTGCCAATGCGCCAATATCCGTCAGAAGGCTCCCTCGCATGGTTCTCTCAGACAGCAGGTTACCCGTTCGGAAAATGACAGCGACACCGAGTCTACCCTATATATATCTAATACGTTAAGGTGATGTCGTTACATCGTTCAAATTAGTTTCAAATGGTCCGTCAGAAGGCTCCCTCGCATTGTTCTCTAAAACAGCAGATTACCCATGCGGAAAATGACAGCGACACCGAGTCTACCCTATATATATCTAATACGTTAAGGTGATGTTGTTACATCGTTCAAATTAGGTTCAAATGGTCGCCCAATAAGCACCCTGCTCTGAACATATAAAGAAAAAGTCTGATGTACCACACCCGATTTCTGCAGAAAGGTAAATTTTTCGGCTCGATTTTATCCAGAATATGCACATCTAAGTGATGTGAGCACATGATCGTGAATGCACCGTAACCGAGAACAAACAACGTGCATTAAGGGAAAATACTGGAGCCAAAAAACGAAAATTGAAACATTTGATCCTTTTCTCTCGAATCAACGAGACACTATGTCGACAATTCGTCAATACTCGTCTGTAGGCTCCTTCGCATGGTTCTCTAAAACAGCAGATTACCCATGAGGAATGTGCAAAAAACACCTATATGAGTCTACCCTATATGTATCGATTACGTTAAGGTCATGTCATTAAATCGTTCATTTGAGTTTGAAATGTTCGGCCAGTAAGCACCCTGCTCAGAACATATAACGAAAAAGTATGATTTACCACATTCGATTTCTGGAGAAAGGTAAATTTTCGGCTCGATTTCCTCCAGAATAAGCGCATCTAAGTGAGGTGAGCACATGATCGCGACCGCACCGGAAACGAGAACTAGCACTTTGCATTGAGGGAAAAGACTGGAGCCTAAAAACAAAATAATGGGAAACATTTGCTCCTTTTCTCTAGCAACAACGAGACACTATGTCGACAATTCGTCAATACTCGTCTGTAGGCTCCTTCGCATGGTTCTCTAAAACATCAGATTACCCATGTGCAAAAAACACCGAGTCTACCCTATATGTATCGAATACGTTAAGGTCATGTCATTAAATCGTTCATTTGAGTTGCAAATGTTCGGCCAGGATGGGATGCAAACATAGTGTATAATATAGTTTATGTTTGAATTGAGATTCCCACCAAAGTTTACCACAACGAAACAAATGTTGCCAATACGCCAGTATCTGTCAGAAGGCTCCCTCGCATGGTTCTCTCAGACAGCAGGTTACCCGTGCGGAAAATGACAGCGACACCGAGTCTACCCTATATATATCTAATACGTTAAGGTGATGTCGTTACATCGTTCAAATTAGTTTCAAATGGTCCGTCAGAAGGCTCCCTCGCATGGTTCTCTCAGACAGCAGATTACCCGTACGGAAAATGACAGCGACACCGAGTCTACCCTATATATATCTAATACGTTAAGGTGATGTCGTTACATCGTTCAAATTAGTTTCAAATGGTCCGTCAGAAGGCTCCCTCGCATGGTTCTCTCAGACAGCAGATTACCCGTGCGGAAAATGACAGCGACACCGAGTCTACCCTATATATATCTAATGCGTTAAGGTGATGTCGTTACATCGTTCAAATTAGTTTCAAATGGTCGCCCAATTAGCACCCTGCTCTGAACATATAAAGAAAAAGTCTGATGTACCACACCCGATTTCTGCACAAAGGTAAATTTTTCGGCTCGATTTTCTCCAGAATATGCACATCTAAGTGAGGTGAGCACATGATCGCGACCGCACCGGAAACGAGAACTAGCACTTTGCATTGAGGGAAAAGACTGGAGCCTAAAAACAAAATAATGGGAAACATTTGCTCCTTTTCTCTAGCAACAACGAGACACTATGTCGACAATTCGTCAATACTCGTCTGTAGGCTCCTTCGCATTGTTCTCTAAAACAGCAGATTGCACATGAGGAATGTGAAAAAAACACCGAGTCTACCCTATATGTATCGAATACGTTAAGGTGATGTCATTACATCGTTCATTTGAGTTTCAAATGTTCGGCCAGGATGGGATGCAAACATAGTGTATAATATAGTTTATGTTTGAATTGAGATTCCCACCAAAGTTTACCACAACGAAACAAATGTTGCCAATACGCCAGTATCTGTCTGAAGGCTACCTCGCATGGTTCTCTCAGACAGACGGGTTACCCGTGCGGAAAATGACACCAACACCCAGTCTACCCTATATATATCGAATACGTTAAGGTGATGTCGTTACATCGTTCAAATGAGTTTCAAATGGTCCGTCAGAAAGCTTCCTCGCATGGTTCTCTCAGACAGCAGGTTACTCGTGCGGAAAATGACAGCGACACCGAGCCTACCCTATATATATCTAATACGTTAAGGTGATGTCGTTACATCATTCAAATGAGTTTCAAATGGTCCGTCAGAAAGCTCCCTCGCATGGTTCTCTCAGACAGCAGGTTACCCGTGCGGAAAATGACAGCGACACCGAGTCTACCCTATATATATCTAATACGTTAAGGTGATGTCGTTACATCGTTCAAATTAGTTTCAAATGGTCGCCAAATAAGCACCCTGCTCTGAACATATAAAGAAAAAGTCTGATGTACCACACCCGATTTCTGCAGAAAGGTAAATTTTTCGGCTCGATTTTATCCAGAATATGCACATCTAAGTGAGGTGAGCACATGATCGCGAATGCACCGTAACCGAGAACAAACACCTTGCATTAAGGGAAAATACTGGAGCCAAAAAACGAAAATTGAAACATTTGCTCCTTTTCTCTCGAAACAACGAGACACTATGTCGACAATTCGTCAATACTCGTCTGTAGGCTCCTTCGCATGGTTCTCTAAAACATCAGATTACCCATGAGGAATGTGCAAAAAACACCGAGTCTACCCTATATGTATCGAATACGTTAAGGTGATGTCATTACATCGTTCATTTGAGTTTCAAATGTTCGGCCAGGATGGGATGCAAACATAGTGTATAATATAGTTTATGTTTGAATTGAGATTCCCACCAAAGTTTACCACAACGAAACAAATGTTGCCAATACGCCAGTATCTGTCAGAAGGTCTCCCTCGCATGGTTCTCTCAGACAGCAGGTTACCCGTGCGGAAAATGACAGCGACACCGAGTCTACCCTATATATATCTAATACGTTAAGGTGATGTCGTTACATCGTTCAAATTAGTTTCAAATGGTCCGTCAGAAGGCTCCCTCGCATGGTTCTCTCAGACAGCAGATTACCCGTGCGGAAAATGACAGCGACACCGAGTCTACCCTATATATATCTAATACGTTAAGGTGATGTCGTTACATCGTTCAAATTAGTTTCAAATGGTCGCCCAATTAGCACCCTGCTCTGAACATATAAAGAAAAATTCTGATGTACCACACCCGATTTCTGCACAAAGGTAAATTTTTCGGCTCGATTTTCTCCAGAATATGCACATCTAAGTGAGTTGAGCACATGATCGCGACCGCACCGGAAACGAGAACTAGCACTTTGCATTGAGGGAAAAGACTGGAGCCTAAAAACAAAATAATGGGAAACATTTGCTCCTTTTCTCTAGCAACAACGAGACACTATGTCGACAATTCGTCAATACTCGTCTGTAGGCTCCTTCGCATGGTTCTCTAAAACATCAGATTACCCATGTGCAAAAAACACCGAGTCTACCCTATATGTATCGAATACGTTAAGGTGATGTCATTACATCGTTCATTTGAGTTTCAAATGTTCGGCCAGGATGGGATGCAAACATAGTGTATAATATAGTTTATGTTTGAATTGAGATTCCCACCAAAGTTTACCACAACGAAACAAATGTTGCCAATACGCCAGTATCTGTCAGAAGGTCTCCCTCGCATGGTTCTCTCAGACAGCAGATTACCCGTGCGGAAAATGACAGCGACACCGAGTCTACCCTATATATATCTAATACGTTAAGGTGATGTCGTTACATCGTTCAAATTAGTTTCAAATGGTCCGTCAGAAGGCTCCCTCGCATGGTTCTCTCAGACAGCAGATTACCCGTGCGGAAAATGACAGCGACACCGAGTCTACCCTATATATATCTAATACGTTAAGGTGATGTCGTTACATCGTTCAAATTAGTTTCAAATGGTCGCCCAATAAGCACCCTGCTCTGAACATATAAAGAAAAAGTCTGATGTACCACACCCGATTTCTGCAGAAAGGTAAATTTTTCGGCTCGATTTTCTCCAGAATATGCACATCTAAGTGAGGTGTGCACATGATCGCGAATGCACCGTAACCGAGAACAAACACCTTGCATTTAGGGAAAATACTGGAGCCAAAAAACGAAAATTGTAACATTTGCTCCTTTTCTCTCGAAACAACGAGACACTATGTCGACAATTCGTCAATACTCCTCTGTAGGCTCCTTCGCATGGTTCTCTAAAACAGCAGTTTACCCATGAGGAATGTGCAAAAAACACCGAGTCTACCCTATATGTATCGATTACGTTAAGGTCATGTCATTAAATCGTTCATTTGAGTTTCAAATGTTCGGCCAGTAAGCACCCTGCTCAGAACATATAACGAAAAAGTGTGATGTACCATATTCGATTTCTGGAGAAAGGTAAATTTTTCGGCTCGATTTCCTCCAGAATAAGCACATCTAAGTGAGGTGAGCACATGATCGCGACCGCACCGGAAACGAGAACTAGCACCTTGCATTGAGGGAAAAGACTGGAGCCTAAAAACAAAATAATGGGAAACATTTGCTCCTTTTCTTTAGCAACAACGAGACACTATTTCGACAATTCGTCAGTACTCGTCTGTAGGCACCTTCGCATTGTTCTCTAAAACAGCAGATTACACATGAGGAATGTGAAAAAAACACCAAGTCTACCCTATATGTATCGAATACGTTAAGGTGATGTCATTACATCGTTCATTTGAGTTTCAAATGTTCGGCCAGGATGGGATGCAAAGATAGTGTATAATATACTTTATGTTTGAATTGAGATTCCCACCAAAGTTTACCACAACGAAACAAATGTTGCCAATACGCCAGTATCTGTCTGAAGGCTACCTCGCATGGTTCTCTCAGACAGCAGATTACCCGTGCGGAAAATGACCCCAACACCCAGTCTACCTATATATATCGAATACGTTAAGGTGATGTCGTTACATCGTTCAAATGAGTTTCAAATGGTCGCCCAATAAGCACCCTGATCTGAACATATAAAGAACACTTAGTAAGCCAACCAGAGGCTTAGGGCCCGCGCAGGAATATCCCTCCTAAAAAAATTCTTTTAATAAAGCACAGTACTTCAGCTTTGCAGCTTACTTGTGCATACCTCACCGATTGCAATTCATCCACTTTTCAGGGTGTTGTATTCAGTGTATTTTGAACTTTGTATTTGAAGTCTTTAAATCTTTGCGCTGCATAAGATTTAATGAGGCATTAATGATTCAACAAATTTTACTCCATTAAACATTGGATGAGGGAAGTTTTTACTCAGTCTAAGCATACTCCATTGTGAATTGTGTTAAGAACATTTATATAAGAACATAAGAACATAAGAACAAAGGTAACTGCAGAAGGCCTATTGGCCCATACGAGGCAGCTCCTATTCTATAACCACCCAATCCCACTCATATACTTGTCCAACCCGTGCTTGAAACAATCGAGGGACCCCACCTCCACAATGTTACGCGGCAATTGGTTCCACAAATCAACAACCCTGTTACTGAACCAGTATTTACCCAAGTCTTTCCTAAATCTAAACTTATCCAATTTATATCCATTGTTTCGTGTTCTGTACTGTGTTGATACTTTTAATACCCTATTAATATCCCCCCGGTTAATATTGCGACATGGAATTGATAAGCTCTTTATTTTGAGGATGGGATGCAAACATAGTGTATAATATAGGTAATGTTTGAATTGAGATTCCCACCAAAGTTTCCCACAACGAGACAAATGTTGCCAATGCGCCAATATCCGTCAGAAGGCTCCCTCGCATGGTTCTCTCAGACAGCAGGTTACCCGTTCGGAAAATGACAGCGACACCGAGTCTACCCTATATATATCTAATACGTTAAGGTGATGTCGTTACATCGTTCAAATTAGTTTCAAATGGTCCGTCAGAAGGCTCCCTCGCATTGTTCTCTAAAACAGCAGATTACCCATGCGGAAAATGACAGCGACACCGAGTCTACCCTATATATATCTAATACGTTAAGGTGATGTCGTTACATCGTTCAAATTAGTTTCAAATGGTCCGTCAGAAGGCTCCCTCGCATGGTTCTCTCAGACAGCAGATTACCCGTGCGGAAAATGACAGCGACACCGAGTCTACCCTATATATATCTAATACGTTAAGGTGATGTCGTTACATCGTTCAAATTAGTTTCAAATGGTCGCCCAATTAGCACCCTGCTCTGAACATATAAAGAAAAATTCTGATGTACCACACCCGATTTCTGCACAAAGGTAAATTTTTCGGCTCGATTTTCTCCAGAATATGCACATCTAAGTGAGTTGAGCACATGATCGCGACCGCACCGGAAACGAGAACTAGCACTTTGCATTGAGGGAAAAGACTGGAGCCTAAAAACAAAATAATGGGAAACATTTGCTCCTTTTCTCTAGCAACAACGAGACACTATGTCGACAATTCGTCAATACTCGTCTGTAGGCTCCTTCGCATGGTTCTCTAAAACATCAGATTACCCATGTGCAAAAAACACCGAGTCTACCCTATATGTATCGAATACGTTAAGGTGATGTCATTACATCGTTCATTTGAGTTTCAAATGTTCGGCCAGGATGGGATGCAAACATAGTGTATAATATAGTTTATGTTTGAATTGAGATTCCCACCAAAGTTTACCACAACGAAACAAATGTTGCCAATACGCCAGTATCTGTCAGAAGGTCTCCCTCGCATGGTTCTCTCAGACAGCAGATTACCCGTGCGGAAAATGACAGCGACACCGAGTCTACCCTATATATATCTAATACGTTAAGGTGATGTCGTTACATCGTTCAAATTAGTTTCAAATGGTCCGTCAGAAGGCTCCCTCGCATGGTTCTCTCAGACAGCAGATTACCCGTGCGGAAAATGACAGCGACACCGAGTCTACCCTATATATATCTAATACGTTAAGGTGATGTCGTTACATCGTTCAAATTAGTTTCAAATGGTCGCCCAATAAGCACCCTGCTCTGAACATATAAAGAAAAAGTCTGATGTACCACACCCGATTTCTGCAGAAAGGTAAATTTTTCGGCTCGATTTTCTCCAGAATATGCACATCTAAGTGAGGTGTGCACATGATCGCGAATGCACCGTAACCGAGAACAAACACCTTGCATTTAGGGAAAATACTGGAGCCAAAAAACGAAAATTGTAACATTTGCTCCTTTTCTCTCGAAACAACGAGACACTATGTCGACAATTCGTCAATACTCCTCTGTAGGCTCCTTCGCATGGTTCTCTAAAACAGCAGTTTACCCATGAGGAATGTGCAAAAAACACCGAGTCTACCCTATATGTATCGATTACGTTAAGGTCATGTCATTAAATCGTTCATTTGAGTTTCAAATGTTCGGCCAGTAAGCACCCTGCTCAGAACATATAACGAAAAAGTGTGATGTACCATATTCGATTTCTGGAGAAAGGTAAATTTTTCGGCTCGATTTCCTCCAGAATAAGCACATCTAAGTGAGGTGAGCACATGATCGCGACCGCACCGGAAACGAGAACTAGCACCTTGCATTGAGGGAAAAGACTGGAGCCTAAAAACAAAATAATGGGAAACATTTGCTCCTTTTCTCTAGCAACAACGAGACACTATGTCGACAATTCGTCAATACTCGTCTGTAGGCACCTTCGCATTGTTCTCTAAAACAGCAGATTACACATGAGGAATGTGAAAAAAACACCAAGTCTACCCTATATGTATCGAATACGTTAAGGTGATGTCATTACATCGTTCATTTGAGTTTCAAATGTTCGGCCAGGATGGGATGCAAAGATAGTGTATAATATACTTTATGTTTGAATTGAGATTCCCACCAAAGTTTACCACAACGAAACAAATGTTGCCAATACGCCAGTATCTGTCTGAAGGCTACCTCGCATGGTTCTCTCAGACAGCAGATTACCCGTGCGGAAAATGACCCCAACACCCAGTCTACCTATATATATCGAATACGTTAAGGTGATGTCGTTACATCGTTCAAATGAGTTTCAAATGGTCGCCCAATAAGCACCCTGATCTGAACATATAAAGAACACTTAGTAAGCCAACCAGAGGCTTAGGGCCCGCGCAGGAATATCCCTCCTAAAAAAATTCTTTTAATAAAGCACAGTACTTCAGCTTTGCAGCTTACTTGTGCATACCTCACCGATTGCAATTCATCCACTTTTCAGGGTGTTGTATTCAGTGTATTTTGAACTTTGTATTTGAAGTCTTTAAATCTTTGCGCTGCATAAGATTTAATGAGGCATTAATGATTCAACAAATTTTACTCCATTAAACATTGGATGAGGGAAGTTTTTACTCAGTCTAAGCATACTCCATTGTGAATTGTGTTAAGAACATTTATATAAGAACATAAGAACATAAGAACAAAGGTAACTGCAGAAGGCCTATTGGCCCATACGAGGCAGCTCCTATTCTATAACCACCCAATCCCACTCATATACTTGTCCAACCCGTGCTTGAAACAATCGAGGGACCCCACCTCCACAATGTTACGCGGCAATTGGTTCCACAAATCAACAACCCTGTTACTGAACCAGTATTTACCCAAGTCTTTCCTAAATCTAAACTTATCCAATTTATATCCATTGTTTCGTGTTCTGTACTGTGTTGATACTTTTAATACCCTATTAATATCCCCCCGGTTAATATTGCGACATGGAATTGATAAGCTCTTTATTTTGAGGATGGGATGCAAACATAGTGTATAATATAGGTAATGTTTGAATTGAGATTCCCACCAAAGTTTCCCACAACGAGACAAATGTTGCCAATGCGCCAATATCCGTCAGAAGGCTCCCTCGCATGGTTCTCTCAGACAGCAGGTTACCCGTTCGGAAAATGACAGCGACACCGAGTCTACCCTATATATATCTAATACGTTAAGGTGATGTCGTTACATCGTTCAAATTAGTTTCAAATGGTCCGTCAGAAGGCTCCCTCGCATGGTTCTCTAAAACAGCAGATTACCCATGCGGAAAATGACAGCGACACCGAGTCTACCCTATATATATCTAATACGTTAAGGTGATGTTGTTACATCGTTCAAATTAGGTTCAAATGGTCGCCCAATAAGCACCCTGCTCTGAACATATAAAGAAAAAGTCTGATGTACCACACCCGATTTCTGCAGAAAGGTAAATTTTTCGGCTCGATTTTATCCAGAATATGCACATCTAAGTGAGGTGAGCACATGATCGCGAATGCACCGTAACCGAGAACAAACACCTTGCATTTAGGGAAAATACTGGAGCCAAAAAACGAAAATTGAAACATTTGCTCCTTTTCTCTCGAAACAACGAGACACTATGTCGACAATTCGTCAATACTCCTCTGTAGGCTCCTTCGCATGGTTCTCTAAAACAGCAGATTACCCATGAGGAATGTGCAAAAAACACCGAGTCTACCCTATATGTATCGATTACGTTAAGGTCATGTCATTAAATCGTTCATTTGAGTTTCAAATGTTCGGCCAGTAAGCACCCTGCTCAGAACATATAACGAAAAAGTGTGATGTACCATATTCGATTTCTGGAGAAAGGTAAATTTTTCGGCTCGATTTCCTCCAGAATAAGCACATCTAAGTGAGGTGAGCACATGATCGCGACCGCACCGGAAACGAGAACTAGCACCTTGCATTGAGGGAAAAGACTGGAGCCTAAAAACAAAATAATGGGAAACATTTGCTCCTTTTCTCTAGCAACAACGAGACACTATGTCGACAATTCGTCAATACTCGTCTGTAGGCTCCTTCGCATTGTTCTCTAAAACAGCAGATTACACATGAGGAATGTGAAAAAAACACCAAGTCTACCCTATATGTATCGAATACGTTAAGGTGATGTCGTTACATCGTTCAAATGAGTTTCAAATGGTCGCCCAATAAGCACCCTGATCTGAACATATAAAGAACACTTAGTAAGCCAACCAGAGGCTTAGGGCCCGCGCAGGAATATCCCTCCTAAAAAAATTCTTTTAATAAAGCACAGTACTTCAGCTTTGCAGCTTACTTGTGCATACCTCACCGATTGCAATTCATCCACTTTTCAGGGTGTTGTATTCAGTGTATTTTGAACTTTGTATTTGAAGTCTTTAAATCTTTGCGCTGCATAAGATTTAATGAGGCATTAATGATTCAACAAATTTTACTCCATTAAACATTGGATGAGGGAAGTTTTTACTCAGTCTAAGCATACTCCATTGTGAATTGTGTTAAGAACATTTATATTGCGACATGGAATTGATAAGCTCTTTATTTTGAGGATGGGATGCAAACATAGTGTATAATATAGGTAATGTTTGAATTGAGATTCCCACCAAAGTTTCCCACAACGAGACAAATGTTGCCAATGCGCCAATATCCGTCAGAAGGCTCCCTCGCATGGTTCTCTCAGACAGCAGGTTACCCGTTCGGAAAATGACAGCGACACCGAGTCTACCCTATATATATCTAATACGTTAAGGTGATGTCGTTACATCGTTCAAATTAGTTTCAAATGGTCCGTCAGAAGGCTCCCTCGCATTGTTCTCTAAAACAGCAGATTACCCATGCGGAAAATGACAGCGACACCGAGTCTACCCTATATATATCTAATACGTTAAGGTGATGTTGTTACATCGTTCAAATTAGGTTCAAATGGTCGCCCAATAAGCACCCTGCTCTGAACATATAAAGAAAAAGTCTGATGTACCACACCCGATTTCTGCAGAAAGGTAAATTTTTCGGCTCGATTTTATCCAGAATATGCACATCTAAGTGATGTGAGCACATGATCGTGAATGCACCGTAACCGAGAACAAACAACGTGCATTAAGGGAAAATACTGGAGCCAAAAAACGAAAATTGAAACATTTGATCCTTTTCTCTCGAATCAACGAGACACTATGTCGACAATTCGTCAATACTCGTCTGTAGGCTCCTTCGCATGGTTCTCTAAAACAGCAGATTACCCATGAGGAATGTGCAAAAAACACCTATATGAGTCTACCCTATATGTATCGATTACGTTAAGGTCATGTCATTAAATCGTTCATTTGAGTTTGAAATGTTCGGCCAGTAAGCACCCTGCTCAGAACATATAACGAAAAAGTATGATTTACCACATTCGATTTCTGGAGAAAGGTAAATTTTCGGCTCGATTTCCTCCAGAATAAGCGCATCTAAGTGAGGTGAGCACATGATCGCGACCGCACCGGAAACGAGAACTAGCACTTTGCATTGAGGGAAAAGACTGGAGCCTAAAAACAAAATAATGGGAAACATTTGCTCCTTTTCTCTAGCAACAACGAGACACTATGTCGACAATTCGTCAATACTCGTCTGTAGGCTCCTTCGCATGGTTCTCTAAAACATCAGATTACCCATGTGCAAAAAACACCGAGTCTACCCTATATGTATCGAATACGTTAAGGTCATGTCATTAAATCGTTCATTTGAGTTGCAAATGTTCGGCCAGGATGGGATGCAAACATAGTGTATAATATAGTTTATGTTTGAATTGAGATTCCCACCAAAGTTTACCACAACGAAACAAATGTTGCCAATACGCCAGTATCTGTCAGAAGGCTCCCTCGCATGGTTCTCTCAGACAGCAGGTTACCCGTGCGGAAAATGACAGCGACACCGAGTCTACCCTATATATATCTAATACGTTAAGGTGATGTCGTTACATCGTTCAAATTAGTTTCAAATGGTCCGTCAGAAGGCTCCCTCGCATGGTTCTCTCAGACAGCAGATTACCCGTACGGAAAATGACAGCGACACCGAGTCTACCCTATATATATCTAATACGTTAAGGTGATGTCGTTACATCGTTCAAATTAGTTTCAAATGGTCCGTCAGAAGGCTCCCTCGCATGGTTCTCTCAGACAGCAGATTACCCGTGCGGAAAATGACAGCGACACCGAGTCTACCCTATATATATCTAATGCGTTAAGGTGATGTCGTTACATCGTTCAAATTAGTTTCAAATGGTCGCCCAATTAGCACCCTGCTCTGAACATATAAAGAAAAAGTCTGATGTACCACACCCGATTTCTGCACAAAGGTAAATTTTTCGGCTCGATTTTCTCCAGAATATGCACATCTAAGTGAGGTGAGCACATGATCGCGACCGCACCGGAAACGAGAACTAGCACTTTGCATTGAGGGAAAAGACTGGAGCCTAAAAACAAAATAATGGGAAACATTTGCTCCTTTTCTCTAGCAACAACGAGACACTATGTCGACAATTCGTCAATACTCGTCTGTAGGCTCCTTCGCATTGTTCTCTAAAACAGCAGATTGCACATGAGGAATGTGAAAAAAACACCGAGTCTACCCTATATGTATCGAATACGTTAAGGTGATGTCATTACATCGTTCATTTGAGTTTCAAATGTTCGGCCAGGATGGGATGCAAACATAGTGTATAATATAGTTTATGTTTGAATTGAGATTCCCACCAAAGTTTACCACAACGAAACAAATGTTGCCAATACGCCAGTATCTGTCTGAAGGCTACCTCGCATGGTTCTCTCAGACAGACGGGTTACCCGTGCGGAAAATGACACCAACACCCAGTCTACCCTATATATATCGAATACGTTAAGGTGATGTCGTTACATCGTTCAAATGAGTTTCAAATGGTCCGTCAGAAAGCTTCCTCGCATGGTTCTCTCAGACAGCAGGTTACTCGTGCGGAAAATGACAGCGACACCGAGCCTACCCTATATATATCTAATACGTTAAGGTGATGTCGTTACATCATTCAAATGAGTTTCAAATGGTCCGTCAGAAAGCTCCCTCGCATGGTTCTCTCAGACAGCAGGTTACCCGTGCGGAAAATGACAGCGACACCGAGTCTACCCTATATATATCTAATACGTTAAGGTGATGTCGTTACATCGTTCAAATTAGTTTCAAATGGTCGCCAAATAAGCACCCTGCTCTGAACATATAAAGAAAAAGTCTGATGTACCACACCCGATTTCTGCAGAAAGGTAAATTTTTCGGCTCGATTTTATCCAGAATATGCACATCTAAGTGAGGTGAGCACATGATCGCGAATGCACCGTAACCGAGAACAAACACCTTGCATTAAGGGAAAATACTGGAGCCAAAAAACGAAAATTGAAACATTTGCTCCTTTTCTCTCGAAACAACGAGACACTATGTCGACAATTCGTCAATACTCGTCTGTAGGCTCCTTCGCATGGTTCTCTAAAACATCAGATTACCCATGAGGAATGTGCAAAAAACACCGAGTCTACCCTATATGTATCGAATACGTTAAGGTGATGTCATTACATCGTTCATTTGAGTTTCAAATGTTCGGCCAGGATGGGATGCAAACATAGTGTATAATATAGTTTATGTTTGAATTGAGATTCCCACCAAAGTTTACCACAACGAAACAAATGTTGCCAATACGCCAGTATCTGTCAGAAGGTCTCCCTCGCATGGTTCTCTCAGACAGCAGGTTACCCGTGCGGAAAATGACAGCGACACCGAGTCTACCCTATATATATCTAATACGTTAAGGTGATGTCGTTACATCGTTCAAATTAGTTTCAAATGGTCCGTCAGAAGGCTCCCTCGCATGGTTCTCTCAGACAGCAGATTACCCGTGCGGAAAATGACAGCGACACCGAGTCTACCCTATATATATCTAATACGTTAAGGTGATGTCGTTACATCGTTCAAATTAGTTTCAAATGGTCGCCCAATTAGCACCCTGCTCTGAACATATAAAGAAAAATTCTGATGTACCACACCCGATTTCTGCACAAAGGTAAATTTTTCGGCTCGATTTTCTCCAGAATATGCACATCTAAGTGAGTTGAGCACATGATCGCGACCGCACCGGAAACGAGAACTAGCACTTTGCATTGAGGGAAAAGACTGGAGCCTAAAAACAAAATAATGGGAAACATTTGCTCCTTTTCTCTAGCAACAACGAGACACTATGTCGACAATTCGTCAATACTCGTCTGTAGGCTCCTTCGCATGGTTCTCTAAAACATCAGATTACCCATGTGCAAAAAACACCGAGTCTACCCTATATGTATCGAATACGTTAAGGTGATGTCATTACATCGTTCATTTGAGTTTCAAATGTTCGGCCAGGATGGGATGCAAACATAGTGTATAATATAGTTTATGTTTGAATTGAGATTCCCACCAAAGTTTACCACAACGAAACAAATGTTGCCAATACGCCAGTATCTGTCAGAAGGTCTCCCTCGCATGGTTCTCTCAGACAGCAGATTACCCGTGCGGAAAATGACAGCGACACCGAGTCTACCCTATATATATCTAATACGTTAAGGTGATGTCGTTACATCGTTCAAATTAGTTTCAAATGGTCCGTCAGAAGGCTCCCTCGCATGGTTCTCTCAGACAGCAGATTACCCGTGCGGAAAATGACAGCGACACCGAGTCTACCCTATATATATCTAATACGTTAAGGTGATGTCGTTACATCGTTCAAATTAGTTTCAAATGGTCGCCCAATAAGCACCCTGCTCTGAACATATAAAGAAAAAGTCTGATGTACCACACCCGATTTCTGCAGAAAGGTAAATTTTTCGGCTCGATTTTCTCCAGAATATGCACATCTAAGTGAGGTGTGCACATGATCGCGAATGCACCGTAACCGAGAACAAACACCTTGCATTTAGGGAAAATACTGGAGCCAAAAAACGAAAATTGTAACATTTGCTCCTTTTCTCTCGAAACAACGAGACACTATGTCGACAATTCGTCAATACTCCTCTGTAGGCTCCTTCGCATGGTTCTCTAAAACAGCAGTTTACCCATGAGGAATGTGCAAAAAACACCGAGTCTACCCTATATGTATCGATTACGTTAAGGTCATGTCATTAAATCGTTCATTTGAGTTTCAAATGTTCGGCCAGTAAGCACCCTGCTCAGAACATATAACGAAAAAGTGTGATGTACCATATTCGATTTCTGGAGAAAGGTAAATTTTTCGGCTCGATTTCCTCCAGAATAAGCACATCTAAGTGAGGTGAGCACATGATCGCGACCGCACCGGAAACGAGAACTAGCACCTTGCATTGAGGGAAAAGACTGGAGCCTAAAAACAAAATAATGGGAAACATTTGCTCCTTTTCTTTAGCAACAACGAGACACTATTTCGACAATTCGTCAGTACTCGTCTGTAGGCACCTTCGCATTGTTCTCTAAAACAGCAGATTACACATGAGGAATGTGAAAAAAACACCAAGTCTACCCTATATGTATCGAATACGTTAAGGTGATGTCATTACATCGTTCATTTGAGTTTCAAATGTTCGGCCAGGATGGGATGCAAAGATAGTGTATAATATACTTTATGTTTGAATTGAGATTCCCACCAAAGTTTACCACAACGAAACAAATGTTGCCAATACGCCAGTATCTGTCTGAAGGCTACCTCGCATGGTTCTCTCAGACAGCAGATTACCCGTGCGGAAAATGACCCCAACACCCAGTCTACCTATATATATCGAATACGTTAAGGTGATGTCGTTACATCGTTCAAATGAGTTTCAAATGGTCGCCCAATAAGCACCCTGATCTGAACATATAAAGAACACTTAGTAAGCCAACCAGAGGCTTAGGGCCCGCGCAGGAATATCCCTCCTAAAAAAATTCTTTTAATAAAGCACAGTACTTCAGCTTTGCAGCTTACTTGTGCATACCTCACCGATTGCAATTCATCCACTTTTCAGGGTGTTGTATTCAGTGTATTTTGAACTTTGTATTTGAAGTCTTTAAATCTTTGCGCTGCATAAGATTTAATGAGGCATTAATGATTCAACAAATTTTACTCCATTAAACATTGGATGAGGGAAGTTTTTACTCAGTCTAAGCATACTCCATTGTGAATTGTGTTAAGAACATTTATATAAGAACATAAGAACATAAGAACAAAGGTAACTGCAGAAGGCCTATTGGCCCATACGAGGCAGCTCCTATTCTATAACCACCCAATCCCACTCATATACTTGTCCAACCCGTGCTTGAAACAATCGAGGGACCCCACCTCCACAATGTTACGCGGCAATTGGTTCCACAAATCAACAACCCTGTTACTGAACCAGTATTTACCCAAGTCTTTCCTAAATCTAAACTTATCCAATTTATATCCATTGTTTCGTGTTCTGTACTGTGTTGATACTTTTAATACCCTATTAATATCCCCCCGGTTAATATTGCGACATGGAATTGATAAGCTCTTTATTTTGAGGATGGGATGCAAACATAGTGTATAATATAGGTAATGTTTGAATTGAGATTCCCACCAAAGTTTCCCACAACGAGACAAATGTTGCCAATGCGCCAATATCCGTCAGAAGGCTCCCTCGCATGGTTCTCTCAGACAGCAGGTTACCCGTTCGGAAAATGACAGCGACACCGAGTCTACCCTATATATATCTAATACGTTAAGGTGATGTCGTTACATCGTTCAAATTAGTTTCAAATGGTCCGTCAGAAGGCTCCCTCGCATTGTTCTCTAAAACAGCAGATTACCCATGCGGAAAATGACAGCGACACCGAGTCTACCCTATATATATCTAATACGTTAAGGTGATGTCGTTACATCGTTCAAATTAGTTTCAAATGGTCCGTCAGAAGGCTCCCTCGCATGGTTCTCTCAGACAGCAGATTACCCGTGCGGAAAATGACAGCGACACCGAGTCTACCCTATATATATCTAATACGTTAAGGTGATGTCGTTACATCGTTCAAATTAGTTTCAAATGGTCGCCCAATTAGCACCCTGCTCTGAACATATAAAGAAAAATTCTGATGTACCACACCCGATTTCTGCACAAAGGTAAATTTTTCGGCTCGATTTTCTCCAGAATATGCACATCTAAGTGAGTTGAGCACATGATCGCGACCGCACCGGAAACGAGAACTAGCACTTTGCATTGAGGGAAAAGACTGGAGCCTAAAAACAAAATAATGGGAAACATTTGCTCCTTTTCTCTAGCAACAACGAGACACTATGTCGACAATTCGTCAATACTCGTCTGTAGGCTCCTTCGCATGGTTCTCTAAAACATCAGATTACCCATGTGCAAAAAACACCGAGTCTACCCTATATGTATCGAATACGTTAAGGTGATGTCATTACATCGTTCATTTGAGTTTCAAATGTTCGGCCAGGATGGGATGCAAACATAGTGTATAATATAGTTTATGTTTGAATTGAGATTCCCACCAAAGTTTACCACAACGAAACAAATGTTGCCAATACGCCAGTATCTGTCAGAAGGTCTCCCTCGCATGGTTCTCTCAGACAGCAGATTACCCGTGCGGAAAATGACAGCGACACCGAGTCTACCCTATATATATCTAATACGTTAAGGTGATGTCGTTACATCGTTCAAATTAGTTTCAAATGGTCCGTCAGAAGGCTCCCTCGCATGGTTCTCTCAGACAGCAGATTACCCGTGCGGAAAATGACAGCGACACCGAGTCTACCCTATATATATCTAATACGTTAAGGTGATGTCGTTACATCGTTCAAATTAGTTTCAAATGGTCGCCCAATAAGCACCCTGCTCTGAACATATAAAGAAAAAGTCTGATGTACCACACCCGATTTCTGCAGAAAGGTAAATTTTTCGGCTCGATTTTCTCCAGAATATGCACATCTAAGTGAGGTGTGCACATGATCGCGAATGCACCGTAACCGAGAACAAACACCTTGCATTTAGGGAAAATACTGGAGCCAAAAAACGAAAATTGTAACATTTGCTCCTTTTCTCTCGAAACAACGAGACACTATGTCGACAATTCGTCAATACTCCTCTGTAGGCTCCTTCGCATGGTTCTCTAAAACAGCAGTTTACCCATGAGGAATGTGCAAAAAACACCGAGTCTACCCTATATGTATCGATTACGTTAAGGTCATGTCATTAAATCGTTCATTTGAGTTTCAAATGTTCGGCCAGTAAGCACCCTGCTCAGAACATATAACGAAAAAGTGTGATGTACCATATTCGATTTCTGGAGAAAGGTAAATTTTTCGGCTCGATTTCCTCCAGAATAAGCACATCTAAGTGAGGTGAGCACATGATCGCGACCGCACCGGAAACGAGAACTAGCACCTTGCATTGAGGGAAAAGACTGGAGCCTAAAAACAAAATAATGGGAAACATTTGCTCCTTTTCTCTAGCAACAACGAGACACTATGTCGACAATTCGTCAATACTCGTCTGTAGGCACCTTCGCATTGTTCTCTAAAACAGCAGATTACACATGAGGAATGTGAAAAAAACACCAAGTCTACCCTATATGTATCGAATACGTTAAGGTGATGTCATTACATCGTTCATTTGAGTTTCAAATGTTCGGCCAGGATGGGATGCAAAGATAGTGTATAATATACTTTATGTTTGAATTGAGATTCCCACCAAAGTTTACCACAACGAAACAAATGTTGCCAATACGCCAGTATCTGTCTGAAGGCTACCTCGCATGGTTCTCTCAGACAGCAGATTACCCGTGCGGAAAATGACCCCAACACCCAGTCTACCTATATATATCGAATACGTTAAGGTGATGTCGTTACATCGTTCAAATGAGTTTCAAATGGTCGCCCAATAAGCACCCTGATCTGAACATATAAAGAACACTTAGTAAGCCAACCAGAGGCTTAGGGCCCGCGCAGGAATATCCCTCCTAAAAAAATTCTTTTAATAAAGCACAGTACTTCAGCTTTGCAGCTTACTTGTGCATACCTCACCGATTGCAATTCATCCACTTTTCAGGGTGTTGTATTCAGTGTATTTTGAACTTTGTATTTGAAGTCTTTAAATCTTTGCGCTGCATAAGATTTAATGAGGCATTAATGATTCAACAAATTTTACTCCATTAAACATTGGATGAGGGAAGTTTTTACTCAGTCTAAGCATACTCCATTGTGAATTGTGTTAAGAACATTTATATAAGAACATAAGAACATAAGAACAAAGGTAACTGCAGAAGGCCTATTGGCCCATACGAGGCAGCTCCTATTCTATAACCACCCAATCCCACTCATATACTTGTCCAACCCGTGCTTGAAACAATCGAGGGACCCCACCTCCACAATGTTACGCGGCAATTGGTTCCACAAATCAACAACCCTGTTACTGAACCAGTATTTACCCAAGTCTTTCCTAAATCTAAACTTATCCAATTTATATCCATTGTTTCGTGTTCTGTACTGTGTTGATACTTTTAATACCCTATTAATATCCCCCCGGTTAATATTGCGACATGGAATTGATAAGCTCTTTATTTTGAGGATGGGATGCAAACATAGTGTATAATATAGGTAATGTTTGAATTGAGATTCCCACCAAAGTTTCCCACAACGAGACAAATGTTGCCAATGCGCCAATATCCGTCAGAAGGCTCCCTCGCATGGTTCTCTCAGACAGCAGGTTACCCGTTCGGAAAATGACAGCGACACCGAGTCTACCCTATATATATCTAATACGTTAAGGTGATGTCGTTACATCGTTCAAATTAGTTTCAAATGGTCCGTCAGAAGGCTCCCTCGCATTGTTCTCTAAAACAGCAGATTACCCATGCGGAAAATGACAGCGACACCGAGTCTACCCTATATATATCTAATACGTTAAGGTGATGTTGTTACATCGTTCAAATTAGGTTCAAATGGTCGCCCAATAAGCACCCTGCTCTGAACATATAAAGAAAAAGTCTGATGTACCACACCCGATTTCTGCAGAAAGGTAAATTTTTCGGCTCGATTTTATCCAGAATATGCACATCTAAGTGATGTGAGCACATGATCGTGAATGCACCGTAACCGAGAACAAACAACGTGCATTAAGGGAAAATACTGGAGCCAAAAAACGAAAATTGAAACATTTGCTCCTTTTCTCTCGAATCAACGAGACACTATGTCGACAATTCGTCAATACTCGTCTGTAGGCTCCTTCGCATGGTTCTCTAAAACAGCAGATTACCCATGAGGAATGTGCAAAAAACACCTATATGAGTCTACCCTATATGTATCGATTACGTTAAGGTCATGTCATTAAATCGTTCAAATTAGTTTCAAATGGTCGCCCAATTAGCACCCTGCTCAGAACATATAACGAAAAAGTATGATTTACCACATTCGATTTCTGGAGAAAGGTAAATTTTCGGCTCGATTTCCTCCAGAATAAGCGCATCTAAGTGAGGTGAGCACATGATCGCGACCGCACCGGAAACGAGAACTAGCACTTTGCATTGAGGGAAAAGACTGGAGCCTAAAAACAAAATAATGGGAAACATTTGCTCCTTTTCTCTAGCAACAACGAGACACTATGTCGACAATTCGTCAATACTCGTCTGTAGGCTCCTTCGCATTGTTCTCTAAAACAGCAGATTACACATGAGGAATGTGAAAAAAACACCGAGTCTACCCTATATGTATCGAATACGTTAAGGTGATGTCATTACATCGTTCATTTGAGTTTCAAATGTTCGGCCAGGATGGGATGCAAACATAGTGTATAATATAGTTTATGTTTGAATTGAGATTCCCACCAAAGTTTACCACAACGAAACAAATGTTGCCAATACGCCAGTATCTGTCTGAAGGCTACCTCGCATGGTTCTCTCAGACAGACGGGTTACCCGTGCGGAAAATGACACCAACACCCAGTCTACCCTATATATATCGAATACGTTAAGGTGATGTCGTTACATCGTTCAAATGAGTTTCAAATGGTCCGTCAGAAAGCTCCCTCGCATGGTTCTCTCAGACAGCAGGTTACTCGTGCGGAAAATGACAGCGACACCGAGCCTACCCTATATATATCTAATACGTTAAGGTGATGTCGTTACATCGTTCAAATGAGTTTCAAATGGTCCGTCAGAAAGCTCCCTCGCATGGTTCTCTCAGACAGCAGGTTACCCGTGCGGAAAATGACAGCGACACCGAGTCTACCCTATATATATCTAATACGTTAAGGTGATGTCGTTACATCGTTCAAATTAGTTTCAAATGGTCGCCAAATAAGCACCCTGCTCTGAACATATAAAGAAAAAGTCTGATGTACCACACCCGATTTCTGCAGAAAGGTAAATTTTTCGGCTCGATTTTATCCAGAATATGCACATCTAAGTGAGGTGAGCACATGATCGCGAATGCACCGTAACCGAGAACAAACACCTTGCATTAAGGGAAAATACTGGAGCCAAAAAACGAAAATTGAAACATTTGCTCCTTTTCTCTCGAAACAACGAGACACTATGTCGACAATTCGTCAATACTCGTCTGTAGGCTCCTTCGCATTGTTCTCTAAAACAGCAGATTACACATGAGGAATGTGAAAAAAACACCGAGTCTACCCTATATGTATCGAATACGTTAAGGTGATGTCATTACATCGTTCATTTGAGTTTCAAATGTTCGGCCAGGATGGGATGCAAACATAGTGTATAATATAGTTTATTTTTGAATTGAGATTCCCACCAAAGTTTACCACAACGAAACAAATGTTGCCAATACGCCAGTATCTGTCTGAAGGCTCCCTCGCATGGTTCTCTCAGACAGCAGGTTACCCGTGCGGAAAATGACAGCGACACCGAGTCTACCCTATATATATCTAATACGTTAAGGTGATGTCGTTACATCGTTCAAATTAGTTTCAAATGGTCCGTCAGAAGGCTCCCTCGCATGGTTCTCTCAGACAGCAGATTACCCGTGCGGAAAATGACAGCGACACCGAGTCTACCCTATATATATCTAATACGTTAAGGTGATGTCGTTACATCGTTCAAATTAGTTTCAAATGGTCCATCAGAAGGCTCCCTCGCATGGTTCTCTCAGACAGCAGATTACCCGTGCGGAAAATGACAGCGACACCGAGTCTACCCTATATATATCTAATGCGTTAAGGTGATGTCGTTACATCGTTCAAATTAGTTTCAAATGGTCGCCCAATTAGCACCCTGCTCTGAACATATAAAGAAAAAGTCTGATGTACCACACCCGATTTCTGCACAAAGGTAAATTTTTCGGCTCGATTTTCTCCAGAATATGCACATCTAAGTGAGGTGAGCACATGATCGCGACCGCACCGGAAACGAGAACTAGCACTTTGCATTGAGGGAAAAGACTGGAGCCTAAAAACAAAATAATGGGAAACATTTGCTCCTTTTCTCTAGCAACAACGAGACACTATGTCGACAATTCGTCAATACTCGTCTGTAGGCTCCTTCGCATGGTTCTCTAAAACATCAGATTACCCATGTGCAAAAAACACCGAGTCTACCCTATATGTATCGAATACGTTAAGGTGATGTCATTACATCGTTCATTTGAGTTTCAAATGTTCGGCCAGGATGGGATGCAAAGATAGTGTATAATATACTTTATGTTTGAATTGAGATTCCCACCAAAGTTTACCACAACGAAACAAATGTTGCCAATACGCCAGTATCTGTCTGAAGGCTACCTCGCATGGTTCTCTCAGACAGCAGATTACCCGTGCGGAAAATGACCCCAACACCCAGTCTACCTATATATATCGAATACGTTAAGGTGATGTCGTTACATCGTTCAAATGAGTTTCAAATGGTCGCCCAATAAGCACCCTGATCTGAACATATAAAGAACACTTAGTAAGCCAACCAGAGGCTTAGGGCCCGCGCAGGAATATCCCTCCTAAAAAAATTCTTTTAATAAAGCACAGTACTTCAGCTTTGCAGCTTACTTGTGCATACCTCACCGATTGCAATTCATCCACTTTTCAGGGTGTTGTATTCAGTGTATTTTGAACTTTGTATTTGAAGTCTTTAAATCTTTGCGCTGCATAAGATTTAATGAGGCATTAATGATTCAACAAATTTTACTCCATTAAACATTGGATGAGGGAAGTTTTTACTCAGTCTAAGCATACTCCATTGTGAATTGTGTTAAGAACATTTATATTGCGACATGGAATTGATAAGCTCTTTATTTTGAGGATGGGATGCAAACATAATGTATAATATAGGTAATGTTTGAATTGAGATTCCCACCAAAGTTTCCCACAACGAGACAAATGTTGCCAATGCGCCAATATCCGTCAGAAGGCTCCCTCGCATGGTTCTCTCAGACAGCAGGTTACCCGTTCGGAAAATGACAGCGACACCGAGTCTACCCTATATATATCTAATACGTTAAGGTGATGTCGTTACATCGTTCAAATTAGTTTCAAATGGTCCGTCAGAAGGCTCCCTCGCATTGTTCTCTAAAACAGCAGATTACCCATGCGGAAAATGACAGCGACACCGAGTCTACCCTATATATATCTAATACGTTAAGGTGATGTTGTTACATCGTTCAAATTAGGTTCAAATGGTCGCCCAATAAGCACCCTGCTCTGAACATATAAAGAAAAAGTCTGATGTACCACACCCGATTTCTGCAGAAAGGTAAATTTTTCGGCTCGATTTTCTCCAGAATATGCACATCTAAGTGAGGTGAGCACATGATCGCGACCGCACCGGAAACGAGAACTAGCACTTTGCATTGAGGGAAAAGACTGGAGCCTAAAAACAAAATAATGGGAAACATTTGCTCCTTTTCTCTAGCAACAACGAGACACTATGTCGACAATTCGTCAATACTCGTCTGTAGGCTCCTTCGCATTGTTCTCTAAAACAGCAGATTACACATGAGGAATGTGAAAAAAACACCGAGTCTACCCTATATGTATCGAATACGTTAAGGTGATGTCATTACATCGTTCATTTGAGTTTCAAATGTTCGGCCAGGATGGGATGCAAACATAGTGTATAATATAGTTTATGTTTGAATTGAGATTCCCACCAAAGTTTACCACAACGAAACAAATGTTGCCAATACGCCAGTATCTGTCTGAAGGCTACCTCGCATGGTTCTCTCAGACAGACGGGTTACCCGTGCGGAAAATGACACCAACACCCAGTCTACCCTATTTATATCGAATACGTTAAGGTGATGTCGTTACATCGTTCAAATGAGTTTCAAATGGTCCGTCAGAAAGCTCCCTCGCATGGTTCTCTCAGACAGCAGGTTACTCGTGCGGAAAATGACAGCGACACCGAGCCTACCCTATATATATCTAATACGTTAAGGTGATGTCGTTACATCGTTCAAATGAGTTTCAAATGGTCCGTCAGAAAGCTCCCTCGCATGGTTCTCTCAGACAGCAGGTTACCCGTGCGGAAAATGACAGCGACACCGAGTCTACCCTATATATATCTAATACGTTAAGGTGATGTCGTTACATCGTTCAAATTAGTTTCAAATGGTCGCCAAATAAGCACCCTGCTCTGAACATATAAAGAAAAAGTCTGATGTACCACACCCGATTTCTGCAGAAAGGTAAATTTTTCGGCTCGATTTTATCCAGAATATGCACATCTAAGTGAGGTGAGCACATGATCGCGAATGCACCGTAACCGAGAACAAACACCTTGCATTAAGGGAAAATACTGGAGCCAAAAAACGAAAATTGAAACATTTGCTCCTTTTCTCTCGAAACAACGAGACACTATGTCGACAATTCGTCAATACTCGTCTGTAGGCTCCTTCGCATTGTTCTCTAAAACAGCAGATTACACATGAGGAATGTGAAAAAAACACCGAGTCTACCCTATATGTATCGAATACGTTAAGGTGATGTCATTACATCGTTCATTTGAGTTTCAAATGTTCGGCCAGGATGGGATGCAAACATAGTGTATAATATAGTTTATTTTTGAATTGAGATTCCCACCAAAGTTTACCACAACGAAACAAATGTTGCCAATACGCCAGTATCTGTCTGAAGGCTCCCTCGCATGGTTCTCTCAGACAGCAGGTTACCCGTGCGGAAAATGACAGCGACACCGAGTCTACCCTATATATATCTAATACGTTAAGGTGATGTCGTTACATCGTTCAAATTAGTTTCAAATGGTCCGTCAGAAGGCTCCCTCGCATGGTTCTCTCAGACAGCAGATTACCCGTGCGGAAAATGACAGCGACACCGAGTCTACCCTATATATATCTAATACGTTAAGGTGATGTCGTTACATCGTTCAAATTAGTTTCAAATGGTCGCCCAATTAGCACCCTGCTCTGAACATATAAAGAAAAATTCTGATGTACCACACCCGATTTCTGCACAAAGGTAAATTTTTCGGCTCGATTTTCTCCAGAATATGCACATCTAAGTGAGTTGAACACATGATCGCGACCGCACCGGAAACGAGAACTAGCACTTTGCATTGAGGGAAAAGACTGGAGCCTAAAAACAAAATAATGGGAAACATTTGCTCCTTTTCTCTAGCAACAACGAGACACTATGTCGACAATTCGTCAATACTCGTCTGTAGGCTCCTTCGCATGGTTCTCTAAAACATCAGATTACCCATGTGCAAAAAACACCGAGTCTACCCTATATGTATCGAATACGTTAAGGTGATGTCATTACATCGTTCATTTGAGTTTCAAATGTTCGGCCAGGATGGGATGCAAACATAGTGTATAATATAGTTTATGTTTGAATTGAGATTCCCACCAAAGTTTACCACAACGAAACAAATGTTGCCAATACGCCAGTATCTGTCAGAAGGCTCCCTCGCATGGTTCTCTCAGACAGCAGATTACCCGTGCGGAAAATGACAGCGACACCGAGTCTACCCTATATATCTAATACGTTAAGGTGATGTCGTTACATCGTTCAAATTAGTTTCAAATGGTCCGTCAGAAGGCTCCCTCGCATGGTTCTCTCAGACAGCAGATTACCCGTGCGGAAAATGACAGCGACACCGAGTCTACCCTATATATATCTAATACGTTAAGGTGATGTCGTTACATCGTTCAAATTAGTTTCAAATGGTCGCCCAATTAGCACCCTGCTCTGAACATATAAAGAAAAATTCTGATGTACCACACCCGATTTCTGCACAAAGGTAAATTTTTCGGCTCGATTTTCTCCAGAATATGCACATCTTAGTGAGGTGAGCACATGATCGCGACCGCACCGGAAACGAGAACTAGCACTTTGCATTGAGGGAAAAGACTGGAGCCTAAAAACAAAATAATGGGAAACATTTGCTCCTTTTCTCTAGCAACAACGAGACACTATGTCGACAATTCGTCAATACTCGTCTGTAGGCTCCTTCGCATTGTTCTCTAAAACATCAGATTACCCATGAGGAATGTGCAAAAAACACCGAGTCTACCCTATATGTATCGATTACGTTAAGGTCATGTCATTAAATCGTTAATTTGAGTTTCAAATGTTCGGCCAGGATGGGATGCAAACATAGTGTATAATATAGTTTATGTTTGAATTGAGATTCCCACCAAAGTTTACCACAACGAAACAAATGTTGCCAATACGCCAGTATCTGTCTGAAGGCTACCTCGCATGGTTATCTCAGACAGCAGGTTACTCGTGCGGAAAATGACACCAACACCGAGTCTACCCTATATATATATATCGAATACGTTAAACTGATGTCGTTACATCGTTCAAATGAGTTTCAAATGGTCGCCCAATAAGCACCCTGCTCTGAACATATAAAGAACACTTAGTAAGGCAACCAGAGGCTTAGGGCCCGCGCAGGAATATCCCTCCTAAAAAAATTATTTTAATAAAGCACAGTTTTTAAGCTTTGCAGCTTACATGTGCATACCTCACCGATTGCAATTCATCCACTTTTCATGGTGTTGTATTCAGTGTATTTTGAACTTTGTATTTGAAGTCTTTAAATCTTTGCGCTGCATAAGATTTAATGAGGCATTAATGATTCAACAAATTTTACTCCATTAAACATTGGATGAGGGAAGTTTTTACTCAGTCTAAGCATACTCCATTGTGAATTGTGTTAAGAACATTTATATTGCGACATGGAATTGATAAGCTCTTTATTTTGAGGATGGGATGCAAACATAGTGTATAATATAGGTAATGTTTGAATTGAGATTCCCACCAAAGTTTCCCACAACGAGACAAATGTTGCCAATGCGCCAATATCCGTCAGAAGGCTCCCTCGCATGGTTCTCTCAGACAGCAGGTTACCCGTTCGGAAAATGACAGCGACACCGAGTCTACCCTATATATATCTAATACGTTAAGGTGATGTCGTTACATCGTTCAAATTAGTTTCAAATGGTCCGTCAGAAGGCTCCCTCGCATTGTTCTCTAAAACAGCAGATTACCCATGCGGAAAATGACAGCGACACCGAGTCTACCCTATATATATCTAATACGTTAAGGTGATGTTGTTACATCGTTCAAATTAGGTTCAAATGGTCGCCCAATAAGCACCCTGCTCTGAACATATAAAGAAAAAGTCTGATGTACCACACCCGATTTCTGCAGAAAGGTAAATTTTTCGGCTCGATTTTATCCAGAATATGCACATCTAAGTGATGTGAGCACATGATCGTGAATGCACCGTAACCGAGAACAAACAACGTGCATTAAGGGAAAATACTGGAGCCAAAAAACGAAAATTGAAACATTTGCTCCTTTTCTCTCGAATCAACGAGACACTATGTCGACAATTCGTCAATACTCGTCTGTAGGCTCCTTCGCATGGTTCTCTAAAACAGCAGATTACCCATGAGGAATGTGCAAAAAACACCTATATGAGTCTACCCTATATGTATCGATTACGTTAAGGTCATGTCATTAAATCGTTCATTTGAGTTTGAAATGTTCGGCCAGTAAGCACCCTGCTCAGAACATATAACGAAAAAGTATGATTTACCACATTCGATTTCTGGAGAAAGGTAAATTTTCGGCTCGAATTCCTCCAGAATAAGCGCATCTAAGTGAGGTGAGCACATGATCGCGACCGCACCGGAAACGAGAACTAGCACTTTGCATTGAGGGAAAAGACTGGAGCCTAAAAACAAAATAATGGGAAACATTTGCTCCTTTTCTTTAGCAACAACGAGACACTATGTCGACAATTCGTCAATACTCGTCTGTAGGCTCCTTCGCATTGTTCTCTAAAACATCAGATTAGCCATGAGGAATGTGAAAAAAACACCGAGTCTACCCTATATGTATCGATTAGGTTAAGGTCATGTCATTAAATCGTTAATTTGAGTTTCAAATGTTGGGACAGTATGGGATGCAAACATAGTGTATAATATAGTTTATGTTTGAATTGAGATTCCCACCAAAGTTTACCACAACGAAACAAATGTTGCCAATACGCCAGTATCTGTCAGAAGGCTACCTCGCATGGTTCTCTCAGACAGCAGGTTACCCGTGCGGAAAATGACAGCGACACCCAGTCTACCCTATATATATCTAATACGTTAAGGTGATGTCGTTACATCGTTCAAATTAGTTTCAAATGGTCCGTCAGAAGGCTCCCTCGCATGGTTCTCTCAGACAGCAGATTACCCGTGCGGAAAATGACAGCGACACCGAGTCTACCCTATATATATCTAATACGTTAAGGTGATGTCGTTACATCGTTCAAATTAGTTTCAAATGGTCCGTCAGAAGGCTCCCTCGCATGGTTCTCTCAGACAGCAGATTACCCGTGCGGAAAATGACAGCGACACCGAGTCTACCCTATATATATCTAATGCGTTAAGGTGATGTCGTTACATCGTTCAAATTAGTTTCAAATGGTCGCCCAATTAGCACCCTGCTCTGAACATATAAAGAAAAAGTCTGATGTACCACACCCGATTTCTGCACAAAGGTAAATTTTTCGGCTCGATTTTCTCCAGAATATGCACATCTAAGTGAGGTGAGCACATGATCGCGACCGCACCGGAAACGAGAACTAGCACTTTGCATTGAGGGAAAAGACTGGAGCCTAAAAACAAAATAATGGGAAACATTTGCTCCTTTTCTCTAGCAACAACGAGACACTATGTCGACAATTCGTCACTACTCGTCTGTAGGCTCCTTCGCATTGTTCTCTAAAACAGCAGATTACACATGAGGAATGTGAAAAAAACACCGAGTCTACCCTATATGTATCGAATACGTTAAGGTGATGTCATTACATCGTTCATTTGAGTTTCAAATGTTCGGCCAGGATGGGATGCAAACATAGTGTATAATATAGTTTATGTTTGAATTGAGATTCCCACCAAAGTTTACCACAACGAAACAAATGTTGCCAATACGCCAGTATCTGTCTGAAGGCTACCTCGCATGGTTCTCTCAGACAGACGGGTTACCCGTGCGGAAAATGACACCAACACCCAGTCTACCCTATATATATCGAATACGTTAAGGTGATGTCGTTACATCGTTCAAATGAGTTTCAAATGGTCCGTCAGAAAGCTTCCTCGCATGGTTCTCTCAGACAGCAGGTTACTCGTGCGGAAAATGACAGCGACACCGAGCCTACCCTATATATATCTAATACGTTAAGGTGATGTCGTTACATCGTTCAAATGAGTTTCAAATGGTCCGTCAGAAAGCTCCCTCGCATGGTTCTCTCAGACAGCAGGTTACCCGTGCGGAAAATGACAGCGACACCGAGTCTACCCTATATATATCTAATACGTTAAGGTGATGTCGTTACATCGTTCAAATTAGTTTCAAATGGTCGCCAAATAAGCACCCTGCTCTGAACATATAAAGAAAAAGTCTGATGTACCACACCCGATTTCTGCAGAAAGGTAAATTTTTCGGCTCGATTTTATCCAGAATATGCACATCTAAGTGAGGTGAGCACATGATCGCGAATGCACCGTAACCGAGAACAAACACCTTGCATTAAGGGAAAATACTGGAGCCAAAAAACGAAAATTGAAACATTTGCTCCTTTTCTCTCGAAACAACGAGACACTATGTCGACAATTCGTCAATACTCGTCTGTAGGCTCCTTCGCATGGTTCTCTAAAACATCAGATTACCCATGAGGAATGTGCAAAAAACACCGAGTCTACCCTATATGTATCGAATACGTTAAGGTGATGTCATTACATCGTTCATTTGAGTTTCAAATGTTCGGCCAGGATGGGATGCAAACATAGTGTATAATATAGTTTATGTTTGAATTGAGATTCCCACCAAAGTTTACCACAACGAAACAAATGTTGCCAATACGCCAGTATCTGTCTGAAGGCTCCCTCGCATGGTTCTCTCAGACAGCAGGTTACCCGTGCGGAAAATGACAGCGACACCGAGTCTACCCTATATATATCTAATACGTTAAGGTGATGTCGTTACATCGTTCAAATTAGTTTCAAATGGTCCGTCAGAAGGCTCCCTCGCATGGTTCTCTCAGACAGCAGATTACCCGTGCGGAAAATGACAGCGACACCGAGTCTACCCTATATATATCTAATGCGTTAAGGTGATGTCGTTACATCGTTCAAATTAGTTTCAAATGGTCGCCCAATTAGCACCCTGCTCTGAACATATAAAGAAAAAGTCTGATGTACCACACCCGATTTCTGCACAAAGGTAAATTTTTCGGCTCGATTTTCTCCAGAATATGCACATCTAAGTGAGGTGAGCACATGATCGCGACCGCACCGGAAACGAGAACTAGCACTTTGCATTGAGGGAAAAGACTGGAGCCTAAAAACAAAATAATGGGAAACATTTGCTCCTTTTCTCTAGCAACAACCAGACACTATGTCGACAATTCGTCAATACTCGTCTGTAGGCTCCTTCGCATTGTTCTCTAAAACAGCAGATTACACATGAGGAATGTGAAAAAAACACCGAGTCTACACTATATGTATCGAATACGTTAAGGTGATGTCATTACATCGTTCATTTGAGTTTCAAATGTTCGGCCAGGATGGGATGCAAACATAGTGTATAATATAGTTTATGTTTGAATTGAGATTCCCACCAAAGTTTACCACAACGAAACAAATGTTGCCAATACGCCAGTATCTGTCTGAAGGCTACCTCGCATGGTTCTCTCAGACAGACGGGTTACCCGTGCGGAAAATGACACCAACACCCAGTCTACCCTATATATATCGAATACGTTAAGGTGATGTCGTTACATCGTTCAAATGAGTTTCAAATGGTCCGTCAGAAAGCTTCCTCGCATGGTTCTCTCAGACAGCAGGTTACTCGTGCGGAAAATGACAGCGACACCGAGCCTACCCTATATATATCTAATACGTTAAGGTGATGTCGTTACATCGTTCAAATGAGTTTCAAATGGTCCGTCAGAAAGCTCCCTCGCATGGTTCTCTCAGACAGCAGGTTACCCGTGCGGAAAATGACAGCGACACCGAGTCTACCCTATATATATCTAATACGTTAAGGTGATGTCGTTACATCGTTCAAATTAGTTTCAAATGGTCGCCAAATAAGCACCCTGCTCTGAACATATAAAGAAAAAGTCTGATGTACCACACCCGATTTCTGCAGAAAGGTAAATTTTTCGGCTCGATTTTATCCAGAATATGCACATCTAAGTGAGGTGAGCACATGATCGCGACCGCACCGGAAACGAGAACTAGCACTTTGCATTGAGGGAAAAGACTGGAGCCTAAAAACAAAATAATGGGAAACATTTGCTCCTTTTCTCTAGCAACAACGAGACACTATGTCGACAATTCGTCAATACTCGTCTGTAGGCTCCTTCGCATTGTTCTCTAAAACAGCAGATTACACATGAGGAATGTGAAAAAAACACCGAGTCTACCCTATATGTATCGAATACGTTAAGGTGATGTCATTACATCGTTCATTTGAGTTTCAAATGTTCGGCCAGGATGGGATGCAAACATAGTGTATAATATAGTTTATGTTTGAATTGAGATTCCCACCAAAGTTTACCACAACGAAACAAATGTTGCCAATACGCCAGTATCTGTCTGAAGGCTACCTCGCATGGTTCTCTCAGACAGACGGGTTACCCGTGCGGAAAATGACACCAACACCCAGTCTACCCTATATATATCGAATACGTTAAGGTGATGTCGTTACATCGTTCAAATGAGTTTCAAATGGTCCGTCAGAAAGCTTCCTCGCATGGTTCTCTCAGACAGCAGGTTACTCGTGCGGAAAATGACAGCGACACAGAGCCTACCCTATATATATCTAATACGTTAAGGTGATGTCGTTACATCGTTCAAATGAGTTTCAAATGGTCCGTCAGAAAGCTCCCTCGCATGGTTCTCTCAGACAGCAGGTTACCCGTGCGGAAAATGACAGCGACACCGAGTCTACCCTATATATATCTAATACGTTAAGGTGATGTCGTTACATCGTTCAAATTAGTTTCAAATGGTCGCCAAATAAGCACCCTGCTCTGAACATATAAAGAAAAAGTCTGATGTACCACACCCGATTTCTGCAGAAAGGTAAATTTTTCGGCTCGATTTTATCCAGAATATGCACATCTAAGTGAGGTGAGCACATGATCGCGAATGCACCGTAACCGAGAACAAACACCTTGCATTAAGGGAAAATACTGGAGCCAAAAAACGAAAATTGAAACATTTGCTCCTTTTCTCTCTAAACAACGAGACACTATGTCGACAATTCGTCAATACTCGTCTGTAGGCTCCTTCGCATTGTTCTCTAAAACAGCAGATTACACATGAGGAATGTGAAAAAAACACCAAGTCTACCCTATATGTATCGAATACGTTAAGGTGATGTCATTACATCGTTCATTTGAGTTTCAAATGTTCGGCCAGGATGGGATGCAAAGATAGTGTATAATATACTTTATGTTTGAATTGAGATTCCCACCAAAGTTTACCACAACGAAACAAATGTTGCCAATACGCCAGTATCTGTCTGAAGGCTACCTCGCATGGTTCTCTCAGACAGCAGATTACCCGTGCGGAAAATGACCCCAACACCCAGTCTACCTATATATATCGAATACGTTAAGGTGATGTCGTTACATCGTTCAAATGAGTTTCAAATGGTCGCCCAATAAGCACCCTGATCTGAACATATAAAGAACACTTAGTAAGCCAACCAGAGGCTTAGGGCCCGCGCAGGAATATCCCTCCTAAAAAAATTCTTTTAATAAAGCACAGTACTTCAGCTTTGCAGCTTACTTGTGCATACCTCACCGATTGCAATTCATCCACTTTTCAGGGTGTTGTATTCAGTGTATTTTGAACTTTGTATTTGAAGTCTTTAAATCTTTGCGCTGCATAAGATTTAATGAGGCATTAATGATTCAACAAATTTTACTCCATTAAACATTGGATGAGGGAAGTTTTTACTCAGTCTAAGCATACTCCATTGTGAATTGTGTTAAGAACATTTATATTGCGACATGGAATTGATAAGCTCTTTATTTTGAGGATGGGATGCAAACATAGTGTATAATATAGGTAATGTTTGAATTGAGATTCCCACCAAAGTTTCCCACAACGAGACAAATGTTGCCAATGCGCCAATATCCGTCAGAAGGCTCCCTCGCATGGTTCTCTCAGACAGCAGGTTACCCGTTCGGAAAATGACAGCGACACCGAGTCTACCCTATATATATCTAATACGTTAAGGTGATGTCGTTACATCGTTCAAATTAGTTTCAAATGGTCCGTCAGAAGGCTCCCTCGCATTGTTCTCTAAAACAGCAGATTACCCATGCGGAAAATGACAGCGACACCGAGTCTACCCTATATATATCTAATACGTTAAGGTGATGTTGTTACATCGTTCAAATTAGGTTCAAATGGTCGCCCAATAAGCACCCTGCTCTGAACATATAAAGAAAAAGTCTGATGTACCACACCCGATTTCTGCAGAAAGGTAAATTTTTCGGCTCGATTTTATCCAGAATATGCACATCTAAGTGATGTGAGCACATGATCGTGAATGCACCGTAACCGAGAACAAACAACGTGCATTAAGGGAAAATACTGGAGCCAAAAAACGAAAATTGAAACATTTGCTCCTTTTCTCTCGAATCAACGAGACACTATGTCGACAATTCGTCAATACTCGTCTGTAGGCTCCTTCGCATGGTTCTCTAAAACAGCAGATTACCCATGAGGAATGTGCAAAAAACACCTATATGAGTCTACCCTATATGTATCGATTACGTTAAGGTCATGTCATTAAATCGTTCATTTGAGTTTGAAATGTTCGGCCAGTAAGCACCCTGCTCAGAACATATAACGAAAAAGTATGATTTACCACATTCGATTTCTGGAGAAAGGTAAATTTTCGGCTCGAATTCCTCCAGAATAAGCGCATCTAAGTGAGGTGAGCACATGATCGCGACCGCACCGGAAACGAGAACTAGCACTTTGCATTGAGGGAAAAGACTGGAGCCTAAAAACAAAATAATGGGAAACATTTGCTCCTTTTCTTTAGCAACAACGAGACACTATGTCGACAATTCGTCAATACTCGTCTGTAGGCTCCTTCGCATTGTTCTCTAAAACATCAGATTAGCCATGAGGAATGTGAAAAAAACACCGAGTCTACCCTATATGTATCGATTAGGTTAAGGTCATGTCATTAAATCGTTAATTTGAGTTTCAAATGTTGGGACAGTATGGGATGCAAACATAGTGTATAATATAGTTTATGTTTGAATTGAGATTCCCACCAAAGTTTACCACAACGAAACAAATGTTGCCAATACGCCAGTATCTGTCAGAAGGCTACCTCGCATGGTTCTCTCAGACAGCAGGTTACCCGTGCGGAAAATGACAGCGACACCCAGTCTACCCTATATATATCTAATACGTTAAGGTGATGTCGTTACATCGTTCAAATTAGTTTCAAATGGTCCGTCAGAAGGCTCCCTCGCATGGTTCTCTCAGACAGCAGATTACCCGTGCGGAAAATGACAGCGACACCGAGTCTACCCTATATATATCTAATACGTTAAGGTGATGTCGTTACATCGTTCAAATTAGTTTCAAATGGTCCGTCAGAAGGCTCCCTCGCATGGTTCTCTCAGACAGCAGATTACCCGTGCGGAAAATGACAGCGACACCGAGTCTACCCTATATATATCTAATGCGTTAAGGTGATGTCGTTACATCGTTCAAATTAGTTTCAAATGGTCGCCCAATTAGCACCCTGCTCTGAACATATAAAGAAAAAGTCTGATGTACCACACCCGATTTCTGCACAAAGGTAAATTTTTCGGCTCGATTTTCTCCAGAATATGCACATCTAAGTGAGGTGAGCACATGATCGCGACCGCACCGGAAACGAGAACTAGCACTTTGCATTGAGGGAAAAGACTGGAGCCTAAAAACAAAATAATGGGAAACATTTGCTCCTTTTCTCTAGCAACAACGAGACACTATGTCGACAATTCGTCACTACTCGTCTGTAGGCTCCTTCGCATTGTTCTCTAAAACAGCAGATTACACATGAGGAATGTGAAAAAAACACCGAGTCTACCCTATATGTATCGAATACGTTAAGGTGATGTCATTACATCGTTCATTTGAGTTTCAAATGTTCGGCCAGGATGGGATGCAAACATAGTGTATAATATAGTTTATGTTTGAATTGAGATTCCCACCAAAGTTTACCACAACGAAACAAATGTTGCCAATACGCCAGTATCTGTCTGAAGGCTACCTCGCATGGTTCTCTCAGACAGACGGGTTACCCGTGCGGAAAATGACACCAACACCCAGTCTACCCTATATATATCGAATACGTTAAGGTGATGTCGTTACATCGTTCAAATGAGTTTCAAATGGTCCGTCAGAAAGCTTCCTCGCATGGTTCTCTCAGACAGCAGGTTACTCGTGCGGAAAATGACAGCGACACCGAGCCTACCCTATATATATCTAATACGTTAAGGTGATGTCGTTACATCGTTCAAATGAGTTTCAAATGGTCCGTCAGAAAGCTCCCTCGCATGGTTCTCTCAGACAGCAGGTTACCCGTGCGGAAAATGACAGCGACACCGAGTCTACCCTATATATATCTAATACGTTAAGGTGATGTCGTTACATCGTTCAAATTAGTTTCAAATGGTCGCCAAATAAGCACCCTGCTCTGAACATATAAAGAAAAAGTCTGATGTACCACACCCGATTTCTGCAGAAAGGTAAATTTTTCGGCTCGATTTTATCCAGAATATGCACATCTAAGTGAGGTGAGCACATGATCGCGAATGCACCGTAACCGAGAACAAACACCTTGCATTAAGGGAAAATACTGGAGCCAAAAAACGAAAATTGAAACATTTGCTCCTTTTCTCTCGAAACAACGAGACACTATGTCGACAATTCGTCAATACTCGTCTGTAGGCTCCTTCGCATGGTTCTCTAAAACATCAGATTACCCATGAGGAATGTGCAAAAAACACCGAGTCTACCCTATATGTATCGAATACGTTAAGGTGATGTCATTACATCGTTCATTTGAGTTTCAAATGTTCGGCCAGGATGGGATGCAAACATAGTGTATAATATAGTTTATGTTTGAATTGAGATTCCCACCAAAGTTTACCACAACGAAACAAATGTTGCCAATACGCCAGTATCTGTCTGAAGGCTCCCTCGCATGGTTCTCTCAGACAGCAGGTTACCCGTGCGGAAAATGACAGCGACACCGAGTCTACCCTATATATATCTAATACGTTAAGGTGATGTCGTTACATCGTTCAAATTAGTTTCAAATGGTCCGTCAGAAGGCTCCCTCGCATGGTTCTCTCAGACAGCAGATTACCCGTGCGGAAAATGACAGCGACACCGAGTCTACCCTATATATATCTAATGCGTTAAGGTGATGTCGTTACATCGTTCAAATTAGTTTCAAATGGTCGCCCAATTAGCACCCTGCTCTGAACATATAAAGAAAAAGTCTGATGTACCACACCCGATTTCTGCACAAAGGTAAATTTTTCGGCTCGATTTTCTCCAGAATATGCACATCTAAGTGAGGTGAGCACATGATCGCGACCGCACCGGAAACGAGAACTAGCACTTTGCATTGAGGGAAAAGACTGGAGCCTAAAAACAAAATAATGGGAAACATTTGCTCCTTTTCTCTAGCAACAACCAGACACTATGTCGACAATTCGTCAATACTCGTCTGTAGGCTCCTTCGCATTGTTCTCTAAAACAGCAGATTACACATGAGGAATGTGAAAAAAACACCGAGTCTACACTATATGTATCGAATACGTTAAGGTGATGTCATTACATCGTTCATTTGAGTTTCAAATGTTCGGCCAGGATGGGATGCAAACATAGTGTATAATATAGTTTATGTTTGAATTGAGATTCCCACCAAAGTTTACCACAACGAAACAAATGTTGCCAATACGCCAGTATCTGTCTGAAGGCTACCTCGCATGGTTCTCTCAGACAGACGGGTTACCCGTGCGGAAAATGACACCAACACCCAGTCTACCCTATATATATCGAATACGTTAAGGTGATGTCGTTACATCGTTCAAATGAGTTTCAAATGGTCCGTCAGAAAGCTTCCTCGCATGGTTCTCTCAGACAGCAGGTTACTCGTGCGGAAAATGACAGCGACACCGAGCCTACCCTATATATATCTAATACGTTAAGGTGATGTCGTTACATCGTTCAAATGAGTTTCAAATGGTCCGTCAGAAAGCTCCCTCGCATGGTTCTCTCAGACAGCAGGTTACCCGTGCGGAAAATGACAGCGACACCGAGTCTACCCTATATATATCTAATACGTTAAGGTGATGTCGTTACATCGTTCAAATTAGTTTCAAATGGTCGCCAAATAAGCACCCTGCTCTGAACATATAAAGAAAAAGTCTGATGTACCACACCCGATTTCTGCAGAAAGGTAAATTTTTCGGCTCGATTTTATCCAGAATATGCACATCTAAGTGAGGTGAGCACATGATCGCGACCGCACCGGAAACGAGAACTAGCACTTTGCATTGAGGGAAAAGACTGGAGCCTAAAAACAAAATAATGGGAAACATTTGCTCCTTTTCTCTAGCAACAACGAGACACTATGTCGACAATTCGTCAATACTCGTCTGTAGGCTCCTTCGCATTGTTCTCTAAAACAGCAGATTACACATGAGGAATGTGAAAAAAACACCGAGTCTACCCTATATGTATCGAATACGTTAAGGTGATGTCATTACATCGTTCATTTGAGTTTCAAATGTTCGGCCAGGATGGGATGCAAACATAGTGTATAATATAGTTTATGTTTGAATTGAGATTCCCACCAAAGTTTACCACAACGAAACAAATGTTGCCAATACGCCAGTATCTGTCTGAAGGCTACCTCGCATGGTTCTCTCAGACAGACGGGTTACCCGTGCGGAAAATGACACCAACACCCAGTCTACCCTATATATATCGAATACGTTAAGGTGATGTCGTTACATCGTTCAAATGAGTTTCAAATGGTCCGTCAGAAAGCTTCCTCGCATGGTTCTCTCAGACAGCAGGTTACTCGTGCGGAAAATGACAGCGACACAGAGCCTACCCTATATATATCTAATACGTTAAGGTGATGTCGTTACATCGTTCAAATGAGTTTCAAATGGTCCGTCAGAAAGCTCCCTCGCATGGTTCTCTCAGACAGCAGGTTACCCGTGCGGAAAATGACAGCGACACCGAGTCTACCCTATATATATCTAATACGTTAAGGTGATGTCGTTACATCGTTCAAATTAGTTTCAAATGGTCGCCAAATAAGCACCCTGCTCTGAACATATAAAGAAAAAGTCTGATGTACCACACCCGATTTCTGCAGAAAGGTAAATTTTTCGGCTCGATTTTATCCAGAATATGCACATCTAAGTGAGGTGAGCACATGATCGCGAATGCACCGTAACCGAGAACAAACACCTTGCATTAAGGGAAAATACTGGAGCCAAAAAACGAAAATTGAAACATTTGCTCCTTTTCTCTCTAAACAACGAGACACTATGTCGACAATTCGTCAATACTCGTCTGTAGGCTCCTTCGCATTGTTCTCTAAAACAGCAGATTACACATGAGGAATGTGAAAAAAACACCAAGTCTACCCTATATGTATCGAATACGTTAAGGTGATGTCATTACATCGTTCATTTGAGTTTCAAATGTTCGGCCAGGATGGGATGCAAAGATAGTGTATAATATACTTTATGTTTGAATTGAGATTCCCACCAAAGTTTACCACAACGAAACAAATGTTGCCAATACGCCAGTATCTGTCTGAAGGCTACCTCGCATGGTTCTCTCAGACAGCAGATTACCCGTGCGGAAAATGACCCCAACACCCAGTCTACCTATATATATCGAATACGTTAAGGTGATGTCGTTACATCGTTCAAATGAGTTTCAAATGGTCGCCCAATAAGCACCCTGATCTGAACATATAAAGAACACTTAGTAAGCCAACCAGAGGCTTAGGGCCCGCGCAGGAATATCCCTCCTAAAAAAATTCTTTTAATAAAGCACAGTACTTCAGCTTTGCAGCTTACTTGTGCATACCTCACCGATTGCAATTCATCCACTTTTCAGGGTGTTGTATTCAGTGTATTTTGAACTTTGTATTTGAAGTCTTTAAATCTTTGCGCTGCATAAGATTTAATGAGGCATTAATGATTCAACAAATTTTACTCCATTAAACATTGGATGAGGGAAGTTTTTACTCAGTCTAAGCATACTCCATTGTGAATTGTGTTAAGAACATTTATATTGCGACATGGAATTGATAAGCTCTTTATTTTGAGGATGGGATGCAAACATAGTGTATAATATAGGTAATGTTTGAATTGAGATTCCCACCAAAGTTTCCCACAACGAGACAAATGTTGCCAATGCGCCAATATCCGTCAGAAGGCTCCCTCGCATGGTTCTCTCAGACAGCAGGTTACCCGTTCGGAAAATGACAGCGACACCGAGTCTACCCTATATATATCTAATACGTTAAGGTGATGTCGTTACATCGTTCAAATTAGTTTCAAATGGTCCGTCAGAAGGCTCCCTCGCATTGTTCTCTAAAACAGCAGATTACCCATGCGGAAAATGACAGCGACACCGAGTCTACCCTATATATATCTAATACGTTAAGGTGATGTTGTTACATCGTTCAAATTAGGTTCAAATGGTCGCCCAATAAGCACCCTGCTCTGAACATATAAAGAAAAAGTCTGATGTACCACACCCGATTTCTGCAGAAAGGTAAATTTTTCGGCTCGATTTTATCCAGAATATGCACATCTAAGTGATGTGAGCACATGATCGTGAATGCACCGTAACCGAGAACAAACAACGTGCATTAAGGGAAAATACTGGAGCCAAAAAACGAAAATTGAAACATTTGCTCCTTTTCTCTCGAATCAACGAGACACTATGTCGACAATTCGTCAATACTCGTCTGTAGGCTCCTTCGCATGGTTCTCTAAAACAGCAGATTACCCATGAGGAATGTGCAAAAAACACCTATATGAGTCTACCCTATATGTATCGATTACGTTAAGGTCATGTCATTAAATCGTTCATTTGAGTTTGAAATGTTCGGCCAGTAAGCACCCTGCTCAGAACATATAACGAAAAAGTATGATTTACCACATTCGATTTCTGGAGAAAGGTAAATTTTCGGCTCGATTTCCTCCAGAATAAGCGCATCTAAGTGAGGTGAGCACATGATCGCGACCGCACCGGAAACGAGAACTAGCACTTTGCATTGAGGGAAAAGACTGGAGCCTAAAAACAAAATAATGGGAAACATTTGCTCCTTTTCTTTAGCAACAACGAGACACTATGTCGACAATTCGTCAATACTCGTCTGTAGGCTCCTTCGCATTGTTCTCTAAAACATCAGATTACCCATGAGGAATGTGCAAAAAACACCGAGTCTACCCTATATGTATCGAATACGTTAAGGTGATGTCATTACATCGTTCATTTGAGTTTCAAATGTTCGGCCAGGATGGGATGCAAACATAGTGTATAATATAGTTTATGTTTGAATTGAGATTCCCACCAAAGTTTACCACAACGAAACAAATGTCGCCAATACGCCAGTATCTGTCTGAAGGCTCCCTCGCATGGTTCTCTCAGACAGCAGGTTACCCGTGCGGAAAATGACAGCGACACCGAGTCTACCCTATATATATCTAATACGTTAAGGTGATGTCGTTACATCGTTCAAATTAGTTTCAAATGGTCCGTCAGAAGGCTCCCTCGCATGGTTCTCTCAGACAGCAGATTACCCGTGCGGAAAATGACAGCGACACCGAGTCTACCCTATATATATCTAATGCGTTAAGGTGATGTCGTTACATCGTTCAAATTAGTTTCAAATGGTCGCCCAATTAGCACCCTGCTCTGAACATATAAAGAAAAAGTCTGATGTACCACACCCGATTTCTGCACAAAGGTAAATTTTTCGGCTCGATTTTCTCCAGAATATGCACATCTAAGTGAGGTGAGCACATGATCGCGACCGCACCGGAAACGAGAACTAGCACTTTGCATTGAGGGAAAAGACTGGAGCCTAAAAACAAAATAATGGGAAACATTTGCTCCTTTTCTCTAGCAACAACGAGACACTATGTCGACAATTCGTCAATACTCGTCTGTAGGCTCCTTCGCATTGTTCTCTAAAACAGCAGATTACACATGAGGAATGTGAAAAAAACACCGAGTCTACCCTATATGTATCGAATACGTTAAGGTGATGTCATTACATCGTTCATTTGAGTTTCAAATGTTCGGCCAGGATGGGATGCAAACATAGTGTATAATATAGTTTATGTTTGAATTGAGATTCCCACCAAAGTTTACCACAACGAAACAAATGTTGCCAATACGCCAGTATCTGTCTGAAGGCTACCTCGCATGGTTCTCTCAGACAGACGGGTTACCCGTGCGGAAAATGACACCAACACCCAGTCTACCCTATATATATCGAATACGTTAAGGTGATGTCGTTACATCGTTCAAATGAGTTTCAAATGGTCCGTCAGAAAGCTTCCTCGCATGGTTCTCTCAGACAGCAGGTTACTCGTGCGGAAAATGACAGCGACACCGAGCCTACCCTATATATATCTAATACGTTAAGGTGATGTCGTTACATCGTTCAAATGAGTTTCAAATGGTCCGTCAGAAAGCTCCCTCGCATGGTTCTCTCAGACAGCAGGTTACCCGTGCGGAAAATGACAGCGACACCGAGTCTACCCTATATATATCTAATACGTTAAGGTGATGTCGTTACATCGTTCAAATTAATTTCAAATGGTCGCCAAATAAGCACCCTGCTCTGAACATATAAAGAAAAAGTCTGATGTACCACACCCGATTTCTGCAGAAAGGTAAATTTTTCGGCTCGATTTTATCCAGAATATGCACATCTAAGTGAGGTGAGCACATGATCGCGAATGCACCGTAACCGAGAACAAACACCTTGCATTAAGGGAAAATACTGGAGCCAAAAAACGAAAATTGAAACATTTGCTCCTTTTCTCTCGAAACAACGAGACACTATGTCGACAATTCGTCAATACTCGTCTGTAGGCTCCTTCGCATTGTTCTCTAAAACAGCAGATTACACATGAGGAATGTGAAAAAAACACCGAGTCTACCCTATATGTATCGAATACGTTAAGGTGATGTCATTACATCGTTCATTTGAGTTTCAAATGTTCGGCCAGGATGGGATGCAAACATAGTGTATAATATAGTTTATGTTTGAATTGAGATTCCCACCAAAGTTTACCACAACGAAACAAATGTTGCCAATACGCCAATTGTGGGATATTTGGGCTTGATTCTGATTAATTAATAATTAAACTAGTAAATTAAATTACGAAGGACCACCCGCTTTTAAAGTAAAGAGAGAAACTGAGAATTTCAGATCATTAGATAAAATTCTAGAGAGAACCAGTGACTATGGATATAACTAGAAAGCATGATCATAAGAATAATTAATGGGCTGTATTATTAAAGAAACAAACCTCAAACACCTACATTGGGGGGTTATTACTGGAGGTAAGTACGTCCAGGAATCAGTGTGGTTCGTTCACTAATTCAATTATAAATAATCTAATCCTATAAATAATGCTGAATATAATATCATTCACATAAAGAAGAACATGAATATGAGCATAGTACGAGTTACAGTAAATCACACATTAATATCAAACATTCTGAATAAATCAAATTGCGAGTAAATGGATAAAAAGAAATAAGCCTTAGCTTGTAGCAGATTCCTTTAGATAACCATGGAAGTCCTCTTAATCTCCAAGTCTGGTACACTGACGAATGGTACGGTTCAACATGGAGAAGACAGCATGAAGAATTCTTCTCTCGAGCTGCAAGATAAATAACTACCAGTAGCAATTGATTTAACTACTCAATTCATATTCAAAATTATTAATATCTACAGATGGAATTCTAATCACCTGTTATTAGGTGTTATCCCGCTGCTTGACGAACAATCACCCCGCTATTATTAGACCTGTAAATGATGCATCAAATAAAGGGTACTTAGCTGTGGGCACTGTATAAGTATTAAGATTGCCGTAATTTCGCATCCCAGGCTCCGGTGAACCTATCCTGGATTGTGATGCGTTTCAAGCTGGCTGATCACGTGTCGTCAGGAACCAAGTCTAGGGGTCCCTCATTTAACACCAGCACTAGTTGAAAATATTATCTGCAAGGTCGTTCACGCCTCACAGTGGCGGCTTTCATCTGAGGATGGATAACACCTGCCCGATTTGCTGGGCAATGGCGTCTTTTGTGAGTACGGTAAGCACAGTTCTGCCTCCTTTCGGCTCTGCACGTGTCTGCGTACGTACTGAAGGGGATGGCGTCCCTCCAACCCACGCCGAGTCGACGTTCATAACACAAATTATTGTCACGAACATTAATATTTCTTGCATTTGCGCTTGAAACTCTAAAGACTGGACGGGTTTATTATTTAGAGGAACGAAATATTATTATTTACCGATTTAAGAATAGTAAATATATAAGGGAGAGGAATTAATGTCTCCCCATGGCATTCATTGATGACGTTAACACTATCGCGAGGTAGACGCTATGATTCTAACGCTCTATTCGGCTTTTAGTTAGAGAACAATTCGTCTGCAATCAGTTGTCATACAGAATGCTTTAATTATGGAGAATCGTATTTAATTCTCACACAAATTGAATATAATGTGTTTTACTGTAAAGAAATCTGACGCAATACTGGCGTCAGGTGACGTGAGAATTCTAGCCAAATGCACAGATGAATTATTAGTATATTAGAATTCTACGAGTTGTTAATTTTACTTACTACAATATTTAAATCATATATATTGAATATTTCAATATTCAGTCTTTAAAACTTTGCGCCGTATAAGATTTAATGAGGCATTAATGATTCAACAAATTTTACTCCATTAAACATTGGATGCGGGAAGATTTTACTCAGTCTGAGCATACTCCATTGTGAATTGTGTTAAGAACATTTATATTGCGACATGGAATTGATAAGCTCTTTATTTTGAGGATGGGATGCAAACATAGTGTATAATATAGTAAATGTTTGAATTGAGATTCCCACCAAAGTTTCCCTCAACGAGACAAATGTTGCCAATACGCCAATATCCGTCAGAAGGCTCCCTCGCATGGTTCTCTCAGACAGCAGGTTACCCGTGCGGAAAATGACAGCGACACCGAGTCTACCCTATATATATCTAATACGTTAAGGTGATGTCGTTACATCGTTCAAATTAGTTTCAAATGGTCCCCCAGTAAGCACCCTGCTCTGAACATATAAAGAAAAAGTCTGATGTACAACACCCGATTTCTGCAGAAAGGTAAATTTTTCGGCTCGGTTTTCTCCAGAATAAGCACATCTAAGTGAGGTGAGCACATGATCGCGAATGCACCGTAACCGAGAACAAACACCTTGCATTAAGGGAAAATACTGGAGCCAAAAAACGAAAATTGAAACATTTTCTCCTTTTCTCTCGAAACAACGAGACACTATGTCGACAATTCGTCATTACTCTTCTGTAGGCTCCTTCGCATGGTTCTCTAAAACAGCAGGTTACCCATGAGGATTGTGCAAAAAACACCGAGTCTACCCTATATGTATCGATTACGTTAAGGTCATGTCATTAAATCGTTCATTTGAGTTTCAAATGTTCGGCCAGTAAGCACCCTGCTCAGAACATATAACGAAAAAGTGTGATGTACCACATCCGATTTCTGGAGAAAGGTAAATTTTTCGGCTCGATTTCCTCCAGAATAAGCACATCTAAGTGAGGTGAGCACATGATCGCGACCGCACCGGAAACGAGAACTAGCACCTTGCATTGAGTGAAAAGACTGGAGCCTAAAAACAAAATAATCGGACATTATTTGCATTTGCTCCTTTTCTCTGGCAACAACGAGACACTATGTCGACAATTCGTCTGTTGGCTCCTTCGCATGGTTCTCTAAAACAGCAGATTAACAATGCGGAATGTGCAGAAAACAACGAGTCTACCCTATATGTATCGAATACGTTAAGGTGGTGTCATTACATCGTTCATTTGAGTTTCAAAAGTTCGGCCAGGATGGGATGCAAACAGTGTATAATAGTTTATGTTTGAATTGAGATTCCCACCAAAGTTTCCCACAACGAGACAAATGTTGCCAATACGCCAATATCCGTCAGAAGGCTCCCTGGCATGGTTCTCTCAGACAGCAGGTTACCCGTGCGGAAAATGACACTAACACCAAGTCTACCCTATATATATCGAATACGTTAAGGTGATGTCGTTATATCGTTCAAATGAGTTTTAAATGGTCGCCCAATAAGCACCCTGCTCTGAACATATAAAGAACACTTAGTAAGCCAACAAGAGGCTTAGGGCCCGCGCAGGAATATCCCTCCTAAAAAAATTCTTTTAATAAAGCATAGTACTTCAGCTTTGCACCTTACATGTGCATACCTCACCGATTGCAATTCATCCACTTTTCATGGTGTTGTATTCAGTGTATTTTGAACTTTGTTTTTGAAGTCTTTAAATCTTTGCGCTGCATAAGATTTAATGAGGCATTAATGATTCAACAAATTTTACTACATTAAACATTGGATGAGGGACGTTTTTACTCAGTCTAAGCATACTCCATTGTGAATTGTGTTAAGAACATTTATATTGCGACATGGAATTGATAAGCTCTTTATTTTGAGGATGGGATGCAAACATAGTGTATAATATAGTAAATGTTTGAATTGAGATTCCCACCAAAGTTTCCCACAACGAGACAAATGTTGCTAATATGCCAATACCCGTCACAAGGCTCCCTCGCATGGTTCTCTCAGACAGCAGGTTACCCGTGCGGAAAATGACAGCGACACCGAGTCTACAATATATATATCTAATACGTTAAGGTGATGTCGTTACATCGTTCAAATTAGTTTCAAATGGTCGCCCAATAAGCACCCTGCTCTGAACATATAAAGAAAAAGTTTGATGTACCACACCCAATTTCTGCAGAAAGGTAATTTTTTCGGCTCGATTTTCTCCAGAATAAGCACATCTAAGTGAGGTGAGCACATGATCGCGACCGCACCGGAAACGAGAACTAGCACCTTGCATTGAGGGAAAAGACTGGAGCCTAAAAACAAAATAATGGGAAACATTTGCTCCTTTTCACTGGCAACAACGAGACACTATGTCGACAATTCGTCAATACTCGTCTGTAGGCTCCTTCGCATGGTTCTCTAAAACAACAGATTACACACGAGGAATATGCAAAAAACACCAAGTCTACCCTATATGTATCGAATACGTTAAGGTGATGTCATTACACCGTTCATTTGAGTTTCAAATGTTCGGCCAGGATGGGATGCAAACATAGTGTATTATATAGTTAATGTTTGAATTGAGATTCCCACCAAAGTTTCCCACAACGAGACAAATGTTGCCAATACGCCAATATCCGTCAGAAGGCTCCCTGGCATGATTTTCTCAGACAGCAGATTACCCGTGCGGAAAATGACAGCGACACCGAGTCTACCCTATATATATCTAATACGTTAAGGTGATGTCGTTACATCGTTCAAATTAGTTTCAAATGGTCCGTCAGAAGGCTCCCTTGCATGGTTCTCTCAGACAGCAGGTTACCCGTGCGCAAAATGACAGCGACACTGAATCTACCCTATATATATCTAATACGTTAGGATGATGTCGTTACATCGTTCAAATTAGTTTCAAATGGTCCGTCAGAAAGCTCAGTCTAAACATACTCAATTGTGAATTGTGTGAAGAACATTTATATTGCGACATGGAATTGATAAGCTCTTTATTTTGAGGATGGGATGCAAACATAGTGTATAATATAGATAATGTTTGAATTGAGATTCCCACCAAAGTTTTCCGCAACGAGACAAATAATGCCAATACGCCAATATCCGTCAGAAGGCTCTCTCGTATGGTTCTCTCAGACAGCAGGTTACCCGTGCGGAAAATGACAGCGACACCGAGTCTACCCTATATATATCTAATACGTTAAGGTGATGTCGTTACATCGTTCAAATTAGTTTCAAATGGTCCGTCAGAAGGCTCCCTCGCATGGTTCTCTCAGACAGCAGGTTACCCGTGCGGAAAATGACAGCGACACCGAGTCTACCCTATATATATCTAATACGTTAAGGTGATGTCGTTACATCGTTCAAATTAGTTTCAAATGGTCGCCCAATAAGCACCCTGCTCTGAACATATAAAGAAAAAGTCTGATGTACCACACCCGATTTCTGCAGAAAGGTAAATTTTTCGCCTCGATTTTCTCCAGAATATGCACATCTAAGTGAGATGAGCACATGATCGCGAATGCACCGTAACCGAGAACAAACACCTTGCATTAAGGGAAAATACTGGAGCCAAAAAACGAAAATTGAAACATTTGCTACTTTTCTCTCGAAACAACGAGACACTATGTCGACAATTCGTCAATACTCGTCTGTAGGCTCCTTCGCATGGTTCTCTAAAACAGCAGATTACGCATGAGGAATGTGCAAAAAACACCTATATGAGTCTACCCTATATGTATCGATTACGTTAAGGTCATGTCATTAAATCGTTCATTTGAGTTTCAAATGTTCGGCCAGTAAGCACCCTGCTCAGAACATATAACGAAAAAGTGTGATGTACTACATTCGATTTCAGGAGAAAGGTAAATTTTTCGGCTCGATTTCCTCCAGAATAAGCACATCTAAGTGAGGTGAGCACATGATCGCGACCGCACCGGAAACGAGAACTAGCACCTTGCATTGAGGGAAAAGACTGGAGCCTAAAAACAAAATAATCGGACATTATTTGCATTTGCTCCTTTTCTCTGGCAACAACGAGACACTATGTCGACAATTCGTCTGTTGGCTCCTTCGCATGGTTCTCTAAAACAGCAGATTAACAATGCGGAATGTGCAGAAAACAACGAGTCTACCCTATATGTATCGAATACGTTAAGGTGGTGTCATTACATCGTTCATTTGAGTTTCAAAAGTTCGGCCAGGATGGGATGCAAACAGTGTATAATAGTTTATGTTTGAATTGAGATTCCCACCAAAGTTTCCCACAACGAGACAAATGTTGCCAATACGCCAATATCCGTCAGAAGGCTCCCTGGCATGGTTCTCTCAGACAGCAGGTTACCCGTGCGGAAAATGACACTAACACCAAGTCTACCCTATATATATCGAATACGTTAAGGTGATGTCGTTATATCGTTCAAATGAGTTTCAAATGGTCGCCCAATAAGCACCCTGCTCTGAACATATAAAGAACACTTAGTAAGCCAACAAGAGGCTTAGGGCCCGCGCAGGAATATCCCTCCTAAAAAAATTCTTTTAATAAAGCATAGTACTTCAGCTTTGCACCTTACATGTGCATACCTCACCGATTGCAATTCATCCACTTTTCATGGTGTTGTATTCAGTGTATTTTGAACTTTGTTTTTGAAGTCTTTAAATCTTTGCGCTGCATAAGATTTAATGAGGCATTAATGATTCAACAAATTTTACTACATTAAACATTGGATGAGGGACGTTTTTACTCAGTCTAAGCATACTCCATTGTGAATTGTGTTAAGAACATTTATATTGCGACATGGAATTGATAAGCTCTTTATTTTGAGGATGGGATGCAAACATAGTGTATAATATAGTAAATGTTTGAATTGAGATTCCCACCAAAGTTTCCCACAACGAGACAAATGTTGCTAATATGCCAATACCCGTCACAAGGCTCCCTCGCATGGTTCTCTCAGACAGCAGGTTACCCGTGCGGAAAATGACAGCGACACCGAGTCTACAATATATATATCTAATACGTTAAGGTGATGTCGTTACATCGTTCAAATTAGTTTCAAATGGTCGCCCAATAAGCACCCTGCTCTGAACATATAAAGAAAAAGTTTGATGTACCACACCCAATTTCTGCAGAAAGGTAATTTTTTCGGCTCGATTTTCTCCAGAATAAGCACATCTAAGTGAGGTGAGCACATGATCGCGACCGCACCGGAAACGAGAACTAGCACCTTGCATTGAGGGAAAAGACTGGAGCCTAAAAACAAAATAATGGGAAACATTTGCTCCTTTTCACTGGCAACAACGAGACACTATGTCGACAATTCGTCAATACTCGTCTGTAGGCTCCTTCGCATGGTTCTCTAAAACAACAGATTACACACGAGGAATATGCAAAAAACACCAAGTCTACCCTATATGTATCGAATACGTTAAGGTGATGTCATTACACCGTTCATTTGAGTTTCAAATGTTCGGCCAGGATGGGATGCAAACATAGTGTATTATATAGTTAATGTTTGAATTGAGATTCCCACCAAAGTTTCCCACAACGAGACAAATGTTGCCAATACGCCAATATCCGTCAGAAGGCTCCCTGGCATGATTTTCTCAGACAGCAGATTACCCGTGCGGAAAATGACAGCGACACCGAGTCTACCCTATATATATCTAATACGTTAAGGTGATGTCGTTACATCGTTCAAATTAGTTTCAAATGGTCCGTCAGAAGGCTCCCTTGCATGGTTCTCTCAGACAGCAGGTTACCCGTGCGCAAAATGACAGCGACACTGAATCTACCCTATATATATCTAATACGTTAGGATGATGTCGTTACATCGTTCAAATTAGTTTCAAATGGTCCGTCAGAAAGCTCAGTCTAAACATACTCAATTGTGAATTGTGTGAAGAACATTTATATTGCGACATGGAATTGATAAGCTCTTTATTTTGAGGATGGGATGCAAACATAGTGTATAATATAGATAATGTTTGAATTGAGATTCCCACCAAAGTTTTCCGCAACGAGACAAATAATGCCAATACGCCAATATCCGTCAGAAGGCTCTCTCGTATGGTTCTCTCAGACAGCAGGTTACCCGTGCGGAAAATGACAGCGACACCGAGTCTACCCTATATATATCTAATACGTTAAGGTGATGTCGTTACATCGTTCAAATTAGTTTCAAATGGTCCGTCAGAAGGCTCCCTCGCATGGTTCTCTCAGACAGCAGGTTACCCGTGCGGAAAATGACAGCGACACCGAGTCTACCCTATATATATCTAATACGTTAAGGTGATGTCGTTACATCGTTCAAATTAGTTTCAAATGGTCGCCCAATAAGCACCCTGCTCTGAACATATAAAGAAAAAGTCTGATGTACCACACCCGATTTCTGCAGAAAGGTAAATTTTTCGCCTCGATTTTCTCCAGAATATGCACATCTAAGTGAGATGAGCACATGATCGCGAATGCACCGTAACCGAGAACAAACACCTTGCATTAAGGGAAAATACTGGAGCCAAAAAACGAAAATTGAAACATTTGCTACTTTTCTCTCGAAACAACGAGACACTATGTCGACAATTCGTCAATACTCGTCTGTAGGCTCCTTCGCATGGTTCTCTAAAACAGCAGATTACGCATGAGGAATGTGCAAAAAACACCTATATGAGTCTACCCTATATGTATCGATTACGTTAAGGTCATGTCATTAAATCGTTCATTTGAGTTTCAAATGTTCGGCCAGTAAGCACCCTGCTCAGAACATATAACGAAAAAGTGTGATGTACTACATTCGATTTCAGGAGAAAGGTAAATTTTTCGGCTCGATTTCCTCCAGAATAAGCACATCTAAGTGAGGTGAGCACATGATCGCGACCGCACCGGAAACGAGAACTAGCACCTTGCATTGAGGGAAAAGACTGGAGCCTAAAAACAAAATAATGGGAAACATTTGCTCCTTTTCACTGGCAACAACGAGACACTATGTCGACAATTCCTCAATACTCGTCTGTAGGCTCCTTTGCATGGTTCTCTAAAACAACAGATTACACACGAGGAATATGCAAAAAACACCAAGTCTACCCTATATGTATCGAATACGTTAAGGTGATGTCATTACATCGTTCATTTGAGTTTCAAATGTTCGGCCAGGATGGGATGCAAACATAGTGTATTATATAGTTAATGTTTGAATTGAGATTCCCACCAAAGTTTCCCACAACGAGACAAATGTTGCCAATACGCCAATATCCGTCAGAAGGCTCCCTGGCATGATTTTCTCAGACAGCAGATTACCCGTGCGGAAAATGACAGCGACACCGAGTCTACCCTATATATATCTAATACGTTAAGGTGATGTCGTTACATCGTTCAAATTAGTTTCAAATGGTCCGTCAGAAGGCTCCCTCGCATGGTTCTCTCAGACAGCAGGTTACCCGTGCGCAAAATGACAGCGACACCGAGTCTACCCTTTATATATCTAATACGTTAAGGTGATGTCGTTACATCGTTCAAATTAGTTTCAAATGGTCCGTCAGAAAGCTCAGTCTAAGCATACTCCATTGTGAATAGTGTTAAGAACATTTATATTGCGACATGGAATTGATAAGCTCTTTATTTTGAGGATGGGATGCAAACATAGTTTATAATATAGATAATGTTTGAATTGAGATTCCCACCAAAGTTTTCCGCAACGAGACAAATAATGCCAATACGCCAATATCCGTCAGAAGGCTCTCTCGCATGGTTCTCTCAGACAGCAGGTTACCCGTGCGGAAAATGACAGCGACACCGAGTCTACCCTATATATATCTAATACGTTAAGGTGATGTCGTTACATCGTTCAAATTAGTTTCAAATGGTCCGTCAGAAGGCTCCCTCGCATGGTTCTCTCAGACAGCAGGTTACCCGTGCGGAAAATGACAGCGACACCGAGTCTACCCTATATATATCTAATACGTTAAGGTGATGTCGTTACACCGTTCAAATTAGTTTAAAATGGTCGCCCAATAAGCACCCTGCTCTGAACATATAAAGAAAAAGTCTGATGTACCACACCCGATTTCTGCAGAAAGGTAAATTTTCGGCTCGATTTTCTCCAGAATATGCACATCTAAGTGAGATGAGCACATGATCGCGAATGCACCGCAACCGAGAACAAACACCTTGCATTAAGGGAAAATACTGGAGCCAAAAAACGAAAATTGAAACATTTGCTACTTTTCTCTCGAAACAACGAGACACTATGTCGACAATTCGTCAATACTCGTCTGTAGGCTCCTTCGCATGGTTCTCTAAAACAGCAGATTACGCATGAGGAATGTGCAAAAAACACCTATATGAGTCTACCCTATATGTATCGATTACGTTAAGGTCATGTCATTAAATCGTTCATTTGAGTTTCAAATGTTCGGCCAGTAAGCACCCTGCTCAGAACATATAACGAAAAAGTGTGATGTACTACATTCGATTTCAGGAGAAAGGTAAATTTTTCGGCTCGATTTCCTCCAGAATAAGCACATCTAAGTGAGGTGAGCACATGATCGCGACCGCACCGGAAACGAGAACTAGCACCTTGCATTGAGGGAAAAGACTGGAGCCTAAAAACAAAATAATGGGAAACATTTGCTCCTTTTCACTGGCAACAACGAGACACTATGTCAACAATTCGTCAATACTCGTCTGTAGGCTCCTTCGCATGGTTCTCTAAAACAACAGATTACACACGAGGAATATGCAAAAAACACCAAGTCTACCCTATATGTGTCGAATACGTTAAGGTGATGTCATTACATCGTTCATTTGAGTTTCAAATGTTCGGCCAGGATGTGATGCAAACATAGTGTATTATATAGTTAATGTTTGAATTGAGATTCCCACCAAAGTTTCCCACAACGAGACAAATGTTGCCAATACGCCAATATCCGTCAGAAGGCTCCCTGGCATGATTTTCTCAGACAGCAGATTACCCGTGCGGAAAATGACAGCGACACCGAGTCTACCCTATATATATCTAATACGTTAAGGTGATGTCGTTACATCGTTCAAATTAGTTTCAAATGGTCCGTCAGAAGGCTCCCTCGCATGGTTCTCTAAAACAGCAGATTACCCGTGCGGAAAATGACAGCGACACCGAGTCTACCCTATATATATCTAATACGTTAAGGTGATGTCGTTACATCGTTCAAATTAGTTTCAAATGGTCCGTCAGAAGGCTCCCTCGCATGGTTCTCTCAGACAGCAGGTTACCCGTGCGGAAAATGACAGCGACACCGAGTCTACCCTATATATATCTAATACGTTAAGGTGATGTCGTTACATCGTTCAAATAAGTTTCAAATGGTCGCCCAATAAGCACCATGCTCTGAACATATAAAGAAAAAGTCTGATGTACCACACCCGATTTCTGCAGAAAGGTAAATTTTTCGGCTCGATTTTCTCCAGAATATGCACATCTAAGTGAGATGAGCACATGATCGCGAATGCACCGCAACCGAGAACAAACACCTTGCATTAAGGGAAAATACTGGAGCCAAAAAACGAAAATTGAAACATTTGCTACTTTTCTCTTGAAACAACGAGACACTATGTCGACAATTCGTCAATACTCGTCTGTAGGCTCCTTCGCATGGTTCTCTAAAACAGCAGATTACGCATGAGGAATGTGCAAAAAACACCTATATGAGTCTACCCTATATGTATCGATTACGTTAAGGTCATGTCATTAAATCGTTCATTTGAGTTTCAAATGTTCGGCCAGTAAGCACCCTGCTCAGAACATATAACGAAAAAGTGTGATGTACTACATTCGATTTCAGGAGAAAGGTAAATTTTTCGGCTCGATTTCCTCCAGAATAAGCACATCTAAGTGAGGTGAGCACATGATCGCGACCGCACCGGAAACGAGAACTAGCACCTTGCATTGAGGGAAAAGACTGGAGCCTAAAAACAAAATAATGGGAAACATTTGCTCCTTTTCACTGGCAACAACGAGACACTATGTCAACAATTCGTCAATACTCGTCTGTAGGCTCCTTCGCATGGTTCTCTAAAACAACAGATTACACACGAGGAATATGCAAAAAACACCAAGTCTACCCTATATGTATCGAATACGTTAAGGTGATGTCATTACATCGTTCATTTGAGTTTCAAATGTTCGGCCAGGATGGGATGCAAACATAGTGTATTATATAGTTAATGTTTGAATTGAGATTCCCACCAAAGTTTCCCACAACGAGACAAATGTTGCCAATACGCCAATATCCGTCAGAAGGCTCCCTGGCATGATTTTCTCAGACAGCAGATTACCCGTGCGGAAAATGACAGCGACACCGAGTCTACCCTATATATATCTAATACGTTAAGGTGATGTCGTTACATCGTTCAAATTAGTTTCAAATGGTCCGTCAGAAGGCTCCCTCGCATGGTTCTCTAAAACAGCAGATTACCCGTGCGGAAAATGACAGCGACACCGAGTCTACCCTATATATATCTAATACGTTAAGGTGATGTCGTTACATCGTTCAAATTAGTTTCAAATGGTCCGTCAGAAGGCTCCCTCGCATGGTTCTCTCAGACAGCAGGTTACCCGTGCGGAAAATGACAGCGACACCGAGTCTACCCTATATATATCTAATACGTTAAGGTGATGTAGTTACATCGTTCAAATTAGTCTCAAATGGTCCGTCAGAAGGCTCCCTCACATGGTTCTCTCAGACAGCAGGTTACCCGTGCGGAAAATGACAGCAACACCGAGTCTACCCTATATATATCTAATACGTTAAGGTGATGTCGTTACATCGTTCAAATTAGTTTCAAATGGTCCGTCAGAAGGCTCCCTCGCATGGTTCTCTCAGACAGCAGGTTACCCGTGCGGAAAATGACAGCGACACCGAGTCTACCCTATATATATCTAATACGTTAAGGTGATGTCGTTACATCGTTCAAATTAGTTTCAAATGGTCTGTCAGAAAGCTCAGTCTAAGCATACTCCATTGTGAATAGTGTTAAGAACATTTATATTGCGACATGGAATTGATAAGCTTTTTATTTTGAGGATGGGATGCAAACATAGTGTATAATATAGATAATGTTTGAATTGAGATTCCCACTAAAGTTTTCCGCAACGAGACAAATAATGCCAATACGCCAATATCCGTCAGAAGGCTCTCTCGCATGGTTCTCTCAGACAGCAGGTTACCCGTGCGGAAAATGACAGCGATACCGAGTCTACCCTATATATATCTAATACGTTAAGGTGATGTCGTTACATCGTTCAAATTAGTTTCAAATGGTCTGTCAGAAAGCTCAGTCTAAGCATACTCCATTGTGAATAGTGTTAAGAACATTTATATTGCGACATGGAATTGATAAGCTTTTTATTTTGAGGATGGGATGCAAACATAGTGTATAATATAGATAATGTTTGAATTGAGATTCCCACTAAAGTTTTCCGCAACGAGACAAATAATGCCAATACGCCAATATCCGTCAGAAGGCTCTCTCGCATGGTTCTCTCAGACAGCAGGTTACCCGTGCGGAAAATGACAGCGATACCGAGTCTACCCTATATATATCTAATACGTTAAGGTGATGTCGTTACATCGTTCAAATTAGTTTCAAATGGTCCGTCAGAAGGCTCCCTCGCATGGTTCTCTCAGACAGCAGGTTACCCGTGCGGAAAATGACAGCGACACCGAGTCTACCCTATATATATCTAATACGTTAAGGTGATGTCGTTACATCGTTCAAATTAGTTTCAAATGGTCGCCCAATAAGCACCCTGCTCTGAACATATAAAGAAAAAGTCTGATGTACCACACCCGATTTCTGCAGAAAGGTAAATTTTTCGGCTCGATTTTCTCCAGAATATGCACATCTAAGTGAGATGAGCACATGATCGCGAATGCACCGTAACCGAGAACAAACACCTTGCATTAAGGGAAAATACTGGAGCCAAAAAACGAAAATTGAAACATTTGCTATTTTTCTCTCGAAACAACGAGACACTATGTCGACAATTCGTCAATACTCGTCTGTAGGCTCCTTCGCATGGTTCTCTAAAACAGCAGATTACGCATGAGGAATGTGCAAAAAACACCTATATGAGTCTACCCTATATGTATCGATTACGTTAAGGTCATGTCATTTAATCATTCATTTGAGTTTCAAATGTTCGGCCAGTAAGCACCCTGCTCAGAACATATAACGAAAAAGTGTGATGTACTACATTCGATTTCAGGAGAAAGGTAAATTTCTCGGCTCGATTTCCTCCAGAATAAGCACATCTCAGTGAGGTGAGCACATGATCGCGACCCCACCGGAAACGAGAACTAGCACCTTTCATTGAGAGAAAAGACTGGAGCCTAAAAACAAAATAATGGGAAACATTTGCTCCTTTTCTCTGGCAACAACGAGACACTATGTCGACAATTCGTCAATACTCGTCTGTAGGCTCCTTCGCATGGTTCTCTAAAACAACAGATTACACATGAGGAATATGCAAAAAACACCAAGTCTACCCTATATGTATCGAATACGTTAAGGTGATGTCATTACATCGTTCATTTGAGTTTCAAATGTTCGGCCAGGATGGGATGCAAACATAGTGTATTATATAGTTAATGTTTGAATTGAGATTCCCACCAAAGTTTCCCACAACGAGACAAATGTTGCCAATACGCCAATATCCGTCAGAAGGCTCCCTGGCATGATTTTCTCAGAGAGCAGATTACCCGTGCGGAAAATGACAGCGACACCGAGTCTACCCTATATATATCTAATACGTTAAGGTGATGTCGTTACATCGTTCAAATTAGTTTCAAATGGTCCGTCAGAAGGCTCCCTGGCATGATTTTCTCAGACAGCAGATTACCCGTGCGGAAAATGACAGCAACACCGAGTCTACCCTATATATATCTAATACGTTAAGGTGATGTCGTTACATCGTTCAAATTAGTTTCAAATGGTCCGTCAGAAGGCTCCCTCGCATGGTTCTCTAAAACAGCAGATTACCCGTGCGGAAAAGGACAGCGACACCGAGTCTACCCTATATATATCTAATACGTTAAGGTGATGTCGTTACATCGTTCAAATTAGTTTCAAATGGTCCGTCAGAAGGCTCCCTCGCATGGTTCTCTCAGACAGCAGGTTACCCGTGCGCAAAATGACAGCGACACCGAGTCTACCTTATATATATCTAATACGTTAAGGTGATGTCGTTACATCGTTCAAATTAGTTTCAAATGGTCCGTCAGAAAGCTCAGTCTAAGCATACTCCATTGTGAATTGTGTTAAGAACATTTATATTGCGACATGGAATTGATAAGCTCTTTATTTTGAGGATGGGATGCAAACATAGTGTATAATATAGATAATGTTTGAATTGAGATTCCCACCAAAGTTTTCCGCAACGAGACAAATAATGCCAATACGCCAATATCCGTCAGAAGGCTCTCTCGCATGGTTCTCTCAGACAGCAGGTTACCCGTGCGGAAAATGACAGCGACACCGAGTCTACCCTATATATATCTAATACGTTAAGGTGATGTCGTTACATCGTTCAAATTAGTTTCAAATGGTCGCCCAATAAGCACCCTGCTCTGAACATATAAAGAAAAAGTCTGATGTACCTCACCCGATTTCTGCAGAAAGGTAAATTTTTCGGCTCGATTTTCTCCAGAATATGCACATCTAAGTGAGGTGAGCACATGATCGCGAATGCATCGTAACCGAGAACAAACACCTTGCATTAAGGGTTATTGTAATGATGGTAGTTTGTAGTGTATGTGGTTATTGTGATGAAGGTAGTGTGTAGTGTATGTGGTTATTGTGATGAAGGTAGTGTATGTGGTTATTGTAATGAAGGTAGTGTGTAGTGTATGTGGTTATTGTAATGATGGTAGTGTGTAGTGTGTGTGGTTATTGTAATGAAGGTAGTGTGTAGTGTGTGTGGTTATTGTAATGAAGGTAGTGTGTAGTGTGTGTGGTTATTGTAATGGAGATAGTGTGTAGTGTATGTGGTTATTGTAATGGAGGTAGTGTATGTGGTTATTGTGATGAAGGTAGTGTGTAGTGTATGTGGTTATTGTGATGAAGGTAGTGTATGTGGTTATTGTAATGAAGGTAGTGTGTAGTGTATGTGGTTATTGTAATGATGGTAGTGTGTAGTGTGTGTGGTTATTGTAATGAAGGTAGTGTGTAGTGTGTGTGGTTATTGTAATGAAGGTAGTGTGTAGTGTGTGTGGTTATTGTAATGGAGGTAGTGTGTAGTGTATGTGGTTATTGTAATGGAGGTAGTGTGTATTGTATGTGGTTATTGTAATGGAGGTAGTGTATGTGGTTATTGTGATGAAGGTAGTGTGTAGTGTATGTGGTTATTGTGATGAAGGTAGTGTGTAGTGTATGTGGGTACAGTAATGCAGGTAGTGTGTAGTGTATGTGGTTATTGTGATGAAGATAGTGTGTGTGGTTATTGTGATGAAGGTAGTGTATGTGGTTATTGTAATGAAGGTAGTGTGTAGTGTATGTGGTTACCGTAAAAACGGTAGTGTGTAGTGAATGTGGGTACAGGAGGCCTGGTCGACGACCGGGCCGTGAGGAAGCTAAGCTCCGAAAACACCTCAAATTACATTAATGACGAAAGTGTGTAGTGTATGTGGGTAGAGCAGTGACGGTTGAGTTTAATGTATGTAGGTACAGCAATGATGGTATTGTGTAGTTACAGTAATGATGGTATTGTGTAGTTACAGTAATGATGGTATTGTGTAGTTACAGTAATGATGGTATTGTGTAGTTACAGTAATGATGGTATTGTGTAGTTACAGTAATGATGGTATTGTGTAGTTACAGTGATGATGGTATTGTGTAGTTACAGTAATGATGGTATTGTGTAGTTACAGTGATGATGGTATTGTGTAGTTACAGTGATGATGGTATTGTGTAGTTACAGTAATGATGGTATTATGTAGTTACAGTAATGATGGTATTGTGTAGTTACAGTGATGATGGTATTGTGTAGTTACAGTGATGATGGTATTGTGTAGTTACAGTAATGATGGTATTGTGTAGTTACAGTAATGATGGTATTGTGTAGTTACAGTAATGATGGTATTGTGTAGTTACAGTGATGATGGTATTGTGTAGTTACAGTGATAATGGTATTGTGTAGTTACAGTAATGATGGTATTGTGTAGTTACAGTGATAATGGTATTGTGTAGTGTATATGGTTATTGTAGTGAAGGAAGTGTGTTTTGTATGTGATTATTGTGATGAAGGTAGTGTTTAGTGTATGTGATTACAGTAATGACGGTAATGTGAAGTGTATGTGGTTACAGTAATGAAGGAATAATAATAATTATAAAATATTTATATTATTATAATAATTATTATAATAATAATATTTTTAATTAATAAATATTATTCTTTCTTGTGCTGGGTCATGAAGGAAGCCTGCCTCGGGTTAAAGGCAGCTGTGACCATCTATGTCTGGAACCCATAGGTGCGGGGTTCGAACGTTCACCTCCTGGGGGCTCGTTTGGCAAAAGCTCTTCAAGTGGCTGGGATCGTTCTTGGCCTTGCTGGGGTGGGTCTTCGTCGGCCTCGACCACCACGGTGTTCGGGTTTGTAGTCCCTGTGCCTCTTTTACCAACTACGAAGTAAACTCCTGTCGTGTCTTCATGCTTCACAGCATCACTGGAAACACTGACCTGGTCAAAATCTCAATAATGCCACCTGGTCTTCAGTACTATTGTCTAGGGTTAAGTAAAAGTAAACAAAATTTACCGGTTTACTGGGGCATATCTAGGCAAGACACTGTAACATAGGTAAACAACTTTATACAACTGCTACTCCCAAAGTAAATAATATATCTTCAATCAAAGCTTTTCGGAATCATTATCATGCACACATCAATTGCACACCCTATGAACTACCTCTCACTAGGCTCCAATCCTAGTGCATTGGTACACTAATTCTAGCATGCTACAATAGCATGGATACAGGATGGTGGTGCCACAATAATCAATTAGTGGGTGAGGAATCAGTATCAATTAGGATACATAACAATCAATCAAGGTCCTCAGATTCCCACCACATATATGCCATTCAAAAATATCATCTACCACCTGTTCCACAAAAATGGTGTAGATCGGTAGTTACGATCCATCACACATAAACATGGTTACATTACACCCCAGAAGCTTACAAGGTCCTTAGACCGAAAATATGTGCCACAACCAGGAGCAAGTTCAAGTGCACCTGCCCCGGCTAGTAGTGTAAAGTATGACAAGTACCGGCCGTTTTGCTTTTTTCGACGGCCGGTACTTGCACCCCCGGTTTCACGTACTTTTTTCGACGGCCGGTACTTGCACCCCCGGTTTCACGTACTTTTTTCGACGGCCGGTACTTGCACCCCCGGTTTCACGAACTTTTTTCGACGGCCGGTACTTGCACCCCCAGTTTCACGAACTTTTTTCGACGGCCGGTACTTGCACCCCCGGTTTCACGTACTTTTTACGACGACCGGTACTTGCACCCCCGGTTTCACGAACTTTTTTCGACGGCCGGTACTTGTCTCGTGTGTTTTTCGTTACAAATGGTGATGGCCGGTACTTGTCTCGTGTGTTTTTAGTTACCTCATCGGGTAGCAAGTCTTCAATTTGCCTGGGGGTAGGATTAAAAGGCCGGTCCCTGGCATACCCAAATTTCGTTACCCCAGTGAACCTTGCACAGACATCGCTAATGGTCAATGACGTCACCAGCTAGCCGCTGAGCATTCCTGCACAGGCACGATCAAGAGGATTAAAAAGCCGGTCTATGAGTCGTGTGTTTTGCGATACAACAGTAACCCTGAACCTAATGTAAAATACCATCATCCCTAGTCTATTTTTAATTTCCTATTTACTTCCAACCATCGGCCATTGCATGTAGCAAAAGGGGGAGCAACACAGAGCAAGAAGCTATGTGTGTATTTTCAAGTTCGTCCCCTGCTACCTGTATTTACCCAGGTCTTTTCCTATATCTAAAACCTATCCAATTTATTCCTGTTCTGTTTCATGTTTATACGTTTAATAAGTTATTAATATCTCACTTTACTATGACCATTCAGTCACACCTCTATCATGTCACCCCTATTTCTTGTTCTTCGTCTCTCTAGAGAATGTAATTTGAGCTTTGACAATCATCCTTGAAGGATCGTTTATTTCTCATAGGGCAAAATAAAAATGAAAACTGCTATCAGTCATATATATGAAAAAACAGAGCCCTGGGCATTGGCAATTTCAATGCAAGTTCAGTAGTAATCCAATATTGACCCTAACCGCATACACGTCTCACATTCGCTCAAAACATACCTCGCACACCTTACTGTAGCATATAACAAATCAAAAATACTCATTCAGTAAAAGCAAGCCTCTCATGTTTTGAAATAAGGCCTTCGTTTCTGACATCATCATCCCTAATGCGCTGTAAGACCCCCAATGAGCTTCCAGCCAACGCGATAAACGCGGATCCCAGGAGGTTCACACATAAGTGTGAACTCTTAATCAGGCTTAATACCTCAACTGTACTCTGTGCTTCACCAGAGTCGATATTCAGCTACATTAGCTCGTATTTTCACTCATTGCTTATATTTTCTGATATTCATAAACCCGATCAAACCATCCTAACCTAACTTATTATATATAGCAAACAAATACATTCTACAGACCAGTTATTGTTGTTGTTTAGTGACATCGTGAAAAGCGACCTCAGGTATAGGGATAAGGTATTGTTGGCCATTAGCATATAAGTGTCAAGGTATCACAGCACCTGACTGGTCACCTATGTATGACGTCACCAGATGACCTATGTGGCCTTTAGCGTCCTACTGGCATGTGTATTTGATGTTATTATACAAAAATGACTAGACTATCTATCCCCACCTAACCTAATCAGAGGTTTAAGAATATACATTTTAGTCATCCACAACTGTAATCATTATGCAATGATGGGTTCAAAAACTAAAACAGCAGCCCAAATGTCGTAGCGCAATTTAAGCAGAATCGTACATCTGGCAGCATAGCAGGTAAGCTGAACATCAGGATACAGGTGACTGCAGAGGTCCTATTGGCCCATACGAGACCACTCCTATATATCTCCACCCAATCTCATTCATATACTCTATACTTAAAACAACCAAGGGATCCCACTTAAAGTATTAGTTTGCAATAATAGTTTTAATAAATAGCTGTCATTCTAGTTTTATACACAACAGCAATTATGAAACCCTATAGCTAGATATTCTACTATAATCCACAAGTAGTTACCACACATCTGGCAGCAAAGCGGGTTAGTAGCTTTGTTCATAGGTTAGTCAACTGTCCTCACATCCATCAAATAGCTATCCAAATGTCGCACCTCAATTCATCCATCTAGCAACTCAGCTGGATGCTAGCCACTATATTCATAGGCTAATCATTTCTACACCTCAAAAATAAAAAATCCTAGTTTTTCTACACAAATCAGCTAACTTGTTTCTAAACCAACACTCGCAAATACATGCATACATACCTACACATACTCCACAACCCATACATTCATAGAGAATAGCCTAGTTTTTTGCCACCATTTCCCCCCATTTATCAGATGTGATTTATGCCTTACACAGAAAATACAGCAGTTACACCCCAAATATGCCATTTATGCACAAAATATATTGTTTACACTCAAAATATACCATCACACAAAAATATGACATTTACATACAAAATATGTCAGTTGCACACAAAAATATACCATTTACACAATATTGCATGTACACTCAGAGTATGACATTTACACAAAGTATGGTATTTGCACAAATATATCAAAATGCTTATGCATTTAGACAATCAAAAATGCGCTTTCGCTAAAATTACACAATTCCACATACATAATTTTCACAAAATACTCATACATGGTCTCATAAACCAAAATGCACTTACACCATTAAGGTCTATTTTTTCAGATTACAGAGCTTAACAAAATACACAATTTGCACGCAAAAATACAGTTGCACCAGTCCCACTTCAACAAATTTAAAACACAACTTGCATAAATGCACTATTAGCACAAAAATTATTATAAAACATGGACAATTATTACACAATTTGTGTAATTATTGTCCATGTTTTATTACACAATTTGTGTAATTATTGTACATCTTTGCACAATTAATACAAGAAAACTTGCTATAAAATTTCTCGACTTGCGCAATGACAATCAATAAACAAAGGTATAAATAAACAATTCGTCCATATGCAATTACACAACATGCGCAATTAATACACAACTTTCACATATATTACACATCTTTCATAATTATTACACAACTTGCACAAATACATATCTAGCACAAGTACGTACAATACATAACTACCCCAAATATGAAAATACACAACTAGCATAAATACACGATTTACACAAATACAATTGCGACATTTACACAACTTGCTCAAAAATGAAATCAATACACAACTGAACAATACATAACTAGCACATATTCATTAAATACACAACTAGAAAATTTCTAGTTGTACATTAAATACACAAATACATATACAATTAATACATACGACTTGCACAAAGCAATACACAATTTATAGAAATATAATCAATACATAATTGCAATAATATGCAACGAATGCAAAATACATAATCTGCACAATTAATACACAAGTATATTAATTGTTCAATATATGTACAAATACAAACACAACCAACTAGGTCAAACAATACACAATTTGCATTATATTTTTCTTGGTATATTTAGGACATTAATAATAATATGCTGAGTTTAACCAACTCCCCAAAAGTCAGAATTTCACATATATAAATGGTATATATGACTTCCAATGAGCTCAATATAAAACACATTCATTTTCCATCAAAATTTCAACATTATTAGTGCTAAACTATTCATCTAACATATGTCCACTGTTTTAATGTCTTATTAATACCTTCCTTGTTACATCCTCTCCAATCAGACCACCCATATTTATTTATGCAAACCATCTGACAGACATTTATTCTAGCCTTAGTTATGTTAGGTTTGGTGAAGTCAGTATTTTCTATGATAATTTTAGGCAAATTTGCTATATCTTATCAAAATGCACCCTATTAAAACCTAAACTCATCTAAATCTATCAAAAAATATACTTATACTACACAAATATACCTAAATTCAACCTAGTAAAAGTTAAACTAACTAAATATGAACATCCCATATCCTCACATACAAGCCTCTGTCACCTCTGTCCAAACATTACATGAGTTGGTCATATAGCTCGAACCCCAAATAGGAAAATTTACACTATTTCATAAACATGCTAGTTCATTACCCCTAAGATATTATATATGTCCTTCCCTACACGACCTCACCTAACCTGACCTAGCATATTCAAGCCTAGATTTTCAAGTTTTCACATATTCCAACCTACCCTACATAGCCTTACTAACTTTTTACTTTTACAACCTACCCTTACTTTTAGCCTTACGAGCTAAATGCCCGTGCCTAACCTGCAAGAGTCTTGGAGCTTTGTTGAATATTTTTCCTATATTCTTCGAAAAGTGAAGTTTTGGATATGAACCTATCCGCACTGTGCCTAACCTACTAGGTTCTTTGTTGAGTATTGTAACCATATTCATAGAAAAGTGTTGTTTTGGATATAGTCCTAACAGCCCCTCTCCTTTAAAACTTGGAATTGTGTTCAATATTGTAGCTATATTGTTGGATAGGTGTTTTTGTTTTTACACATCAACCCAACCGTTCTGGACCTAACCTCCCTTTATCTAACTTCAAATTTATCGTAAATATGGGAGGAAAGTGTCGTTTGTGCATCAATCCAACAGTCCTGGACCTAACCTCCCTTTATCTAACTTCAAATTTATCGTAAATATGGGAGGAACGTGTTGGTTGTGCATCAACCCAACTGCCCTGGACCTAACCTCCCTTTATCTAACTTCAAATTTATCGTATTTATGGGAAGAAAGTATTGTTTATGCATCAACCCAACCACCGTGGACCTAACCTCTGATACACGGATCTTGGTTCAATATTGCATCATATTCGTAGCATTTTTTTCACATCAATACAACCATCATCAACATAACCTCTATTTCCAAGGGAGGGAGGTTAATGGAAAATATGATAATAATGGGAATTTTCTCTACATCAGTTCAACTTAACCATCCTTAACCTAACCTTAGTTAGAAAGGGATATAACTCCAAAACTATTCAATTACCATTTACCCAATTTTCCTTATCCTAACCCATAACCAAAGTGTTTAGACCCCCCTTACCTCGACAATTCGTCAATACTCGTCTGTAGGCTCCATCGCATTGTTCTCTAAAACAGCAGATTACCCACGAGGAATGTGCAAAAAACACCGAGTCTACCCTATATGTATCGATTACGTTAAGGTCATGTCATTAAATCGTTCATTTGAGTTTCAAATGTTCGGCCAGTAAGCACTCTGCTCAGAACATATAACGAAAAAGTGTGATGTACCACATTCGATTTCTGGAGAAAGGTAAATTTTTCGGCTCGATTTCCTCCAGAATTAGCACATCTAAGTGAGGTGAGCACATGATCGCGACCGCACCGGAAACGAGAACTAGCACCTTGCATTGAGGGAAAAGACTAAAGCATAAAAACAAAATAATGGGAAACATTTGCTCCTTTTCTCTAGCAACAACGAGACACTATGTCGACAATTCGTCAATACTCGTCTGTAGGCTCCTTCGCATTGTTCTCTAAAACAGCAGATTACACATGAGGAATGTGCAAAAAACACCAAGTCAACCCTATATGTATCGAATACGTTAAGGTGATGTCATTACATCGTTCATTTGATTTTCAAATGTTCGGCCAGGATGGGATGCAAACATAGTGTATAATATAGTTTATGTTTGAATTGAGATTCCCACCAAAGTTTACCACAACGAAACAAATGTTGCCAATACGCCAGTATCTGTCAGAAGGCTACCTCGCATGGTTCTCTCAGACAGTAGGTTACCCGTGCGGAAAATGACACCAACACCGAGTCTACCCTATATATATCGAATACGTTAAGGTGATGTCGTTACATCGTTCAAATGAATTTCAAATGGTCGCCCAATAAGTACCCTGCTCTGAACATATAAAGAACACTTAGTAAGCCAACCAGAGGCTTAGGGCCCGCGCAGGAATATCCCTTCAAAAAAATTCTTTTAATAAAACACAGTACTTCAGCTTTGCAGCTTACATGCACATACCTCACCGATTGCAATTCATCCACTTTTCATGGTGTTGTATTCAGTGTATTTTGAACTTTGTATTTGAAGTCTTTAAATCTTTGCGCTGCAAAAGATTTAACGAGGCATTAATGATTCAACAAATTTTACTCCATTAAACATTGGATGAGGGAAGTTTTTACTCAGTCTAAGCATACTCCATTGTGAATTGTGTTAAGAATATTTATATTGCGACATGGAATTGATAAGCTCTTTATTTTGAGGATGGGATGCAAACATAGTGTATAATATAGTTAATGTTTGAATTGAGATTCCCAACAAAGTTTCCCACAACGAGACAAATGTTGCCAATACGCCAATATCCGTCAGAAGGCTCCCTCGCATGGTTCTCTCAGACAGCAGGTTACCCGTGCGGAAAATGACAGCGACACCGAGTCTACCCTATATATATCTAATACGTTAATGTGATGTCGTTACATCGTTCAAATTAGTTTCAAATGGTCCGTCAGGAGGCTCCCTCGCATGGTTCTCTCAGACAGCAGGTTACCCGTGCGGAAAATGACAGCGACACCGAGTCTACCCTATATATATCTAATACGTTAAGGTGATGTCGTTACATCGTTCAAATTAGTTTCAAATGGTCGCCCAATAAGCACCCTGCTCTTAACATATAAAGAAAAAGTCTGATGTACCACACCCGATTTCTGCAGAAAGGTAAATTTTTCGTCTCGATTTTCTCCAGAATATGCACATCTAAGTGAGGTGAGCACATCGCGAATGCACCGTAACCGAGAACAAACACCTTGCATTAAGGGAAAATACTGGAGCCAAAAAACGAAAATTGAAACATTTGCTCCTTTTCTCTCGAAACAACGAGACACTGTCGACAATTCGTCAATACTCGTCTGTAGGCTCCTTCGCATGGTTCTCTAAAACAGCAGATTACCCATGAGGAATGTGCAAAAAACACCTATATGAGTCTACCCAATTTGTATCGATTACGTTACGGTCATGTCATTAAATCGTTCATTTAAGTTACAAATGTTCGGCCAGTAAGCACCCTGCTCAGAACATATAACGAAAAAGTGTGATGTACCACATTCGATTTCTGGAGAAAGGTAAATTTTTCGGCTCGATTACCTCCAGAATAAGCACATCTATGTGAGGTGAGCACATGATCGCGACCGCACCGGAAACGAGAACTAGCACCTTGCATTGAGGGAAAAGACTGGAGCCTAAAAACAAAATAATGGGAAACATTTGCTCCTTTTCTCTAGCAACAACGAGACACTATGTCGACAATTCGTCAATACTCGTCTGTAGGCTCCTTCGCATTGTTCTCTAAAAAAGCAGATTACACATGAGGAATGTGCAAAAAACACCAAGTCTACCCTATATGTATCGAATACGTTAAGGTGATGTCATTACATCGTTCATTTGAGTTTCAAATGTTCGGCCAGGATGGGATGCAAACATAGTGTATATAGTTTGTTTGATTTGAGATTCCCACCAAAGTTTACCACAACGAAACAAATGTTGCCAATACGCCAGTATCTGTCTGAAGGCTACCTCGCATGGTTCTCTCAGACAGCAGGTTACCCGTGCGGAAAATGACACCAACACCGAGTCTACCCTATATATATCGAATACGTTAAGGTGATGTCGTTACATCGTTCAAATGAGTTTCAAATGGTCGCCCAATAAGCACCCTGCTCTGAACATATAAAGAACACTTAGTAAGCCAACCAGAGGCTTAGGGCCCGCGCAGGAATATCCCTCCTAAAAAAATTCTTTAAATTATGCACAGTACTTCAGCTTTGCAGCTTACATGTGCATACCTTACCGATTGCAATTCATCCGCTTTTCATGGTGTTGTATTCAGTGTATTTTGAACTTTGTATTTGAAGTCTTTAAATCTTTGCGCTGCATAAGATTTAATGAGGCATTAATGATTCAACAAATTTTACTCCATTAAACATTGGATGAGTGAAGTTTTTACTCAGTCTAAGCATACTCCATTGTGAATTGTGTTAAGAACATTTATATTGCGACATGGAATTGATAAGCTCTTTATTTTGAGGACGGGATGCAAACATAGTGTATAATATAGTTAATGTTTGAATTGAGATTCCCACCAAAGTTTCCCACAACGAGACAAATGTTGCCAATGCGCCAATATCCGTCAGAAGGCTCCCTCGCATGGTTCTCTCAGACAGCAGGTTACCCGTGCGGAAAATGACAGCGACACCGAGTCTACCCTATATATATCTAATACGTTAAGGTGATGTCGTTACATCGTTCAAATTAGTTTCAAATGGTCCGTCAGAAAGCTCCCTCGCATGGTTCTCTCAGACAGCAGGTTACCCGTGCGGAAAATGACAGCGACACCGAGTCTACCCTATATATATCTAATACGTTAAGGTGATGTTACATCGTTCAAATTAGTTTCAAATGGTCGCCCAATAAGCACCCTGCTCTGAACATATAAAGAAAAAGTCTGATGTACCACTCCCGATTTCTGCAGAAAGGTAAATTTTTCGGCTATATTTTCTCCAGAATAGCGCACATGATCGAGGTGAGGTGAGCACATGAAGTGAGCACACGAAGTGAGGTGAGCACATGATCGCGAATGCACCGTAACCGAGAACAAACTCCTTGCATTAAGGGAAAATACTGGAGCCAAAAAACGAAAATTGAAACATTTGCTCTTTTCTCTCGAAACAACGAGACACTATGTCGACAATTCGTCAATACTCGTCTTTAGGCTCCTTCGCATGGTTCTCTAAAACAGCAGATTACCCATAAGGAATGTGCAAAAAACACCGAGTCTACCCTATATGTATCGATTACGTTAAGGTGATGTCATTAAATCGTTCATTTGAGTTTCATATGTTCGGCCAGTAAGCACCCTGTTCAGAACATATAACGAAAAAGTGTGATGTACCACATCCAATTTCTGGAGAAAGGTAAATTTTTGGGCTCGATTTTCTACAGAATAAGCAAATCTAAGTGAGGTGAGCACATGATCGCGAATGCACCGTAAGCGAGAACAAACACCTTGCATTAAGGGAAAATACTGTAGCCAAAAAACAAAATTGAAACATTTGCTCCTTTTCTCACGAAACAACGAGACACTATGTCGACAATTTGTCAATGCTCGTCCGTAGGCTCCTTCACATGGTTCTCTAAACCAGCAGATTACCCGTGAGGAATGTGCAAAAAACAGCGAGTCTACCCTATATGTACCGAATACGTTAAGGTAATGTCATTACATCGTTCATTTGAGTTTCAAATGTTCGGCCAGTAAGCACCCTGCTCTGAACATATAAAGAAAAAGTCTGATGTACCACACCCGATTTCTGGAGAAAGGTAAATTTTTCGGCTCGATTTCCTCCAGAATAAGCACATCTAAGTGAGGTGAGCACATGATCGCGACCGCACCGGAAACGAGAACTAGCACCTTGCATTGAGAACTAGCACCATTGAGAATTGCACCATTGAGAACTAGCACCATTGAGAACTAGCACCACCACATTGATTGGAAAAGACTGGAACCTAAAAACAAAATAATGGGAAACATTTGCTCCTTTTCTCTGGCAACAACGAGATACTATGTCGACAATTCGTCAATACTCGTCTGTAGGCTCCCTCGCAAGGTTCCCTAGGACAGCAGATTATTCGTGAGGAATGAGCCAACAACACTGTCTACATTATATATATCGAAAACGTTAAGGGCATGTGGTTACATCCTTCAAATGAGTTTCAAATTGTCTCCTATTAAGCGCCCTGCTCTGAACATATAACGATTTATATGTCTGCAGTCTTTTATATGTCTACAGTCAGCTACAGTCTTTTCCCTCATTGCATTGTGCTATTTCTCGGTTCTAGTGAGGTAGAAAAATTTTACCGCAGACGTTTACTTGAGTAAATGAAGAACGACACCGAGTCTACCCTATATATATCTAATACGTTAAGGTGATGTCGTTACATCGTTCAAATTAGTTTCAAATGGTCGCCCAATAAGCACCCTGCTCTGAACATATAAAGAAAAAGTCTGATGTACCACTCCCGATTTCTGCAGAAAGGTAAATTTTTCGGCTATATTTTCTCCAGAATAGCGCACATCTAAGTGAGGTGAGCACATGATCGCGAATGCACCGTAACCGAGAACAAACACCTTGCATTAAGGGAAAATACTGGAGCCAAAAAACGAAAATTAAAACATTTGCTCCTTTTCTCTCGCAAAAACGAGACACTATGTCGACAATTCGTCAATACTCGTCTGTAGGCTCCTTCGCATGGTTCTCTAAAACAGCAGATTACCCATGAGGAATGTGCAAAAAACACCTATATGAGTCTACCCTATATGTATCGATTACGTTAAGGTCATGTCATTAAATCGTTCATTTGAGTTTCAAATGTTCGGCCAGTAAGCACCCTGCTCAGAACATATAACGAAAAACTGTGATGTACCACATTCGATTTCTGGAGAAAGGTAAATTTTTCGGCTCGATTTCCTCCAGAATAAGCACATCTAAGTGAGGTGAGCACATGATCGCGACCGCACCGGAAACGAGAACTAGCACCTTGCATTGAGGGAAAAGACTAAAGCATAAAAACAAAATAATGGGAAACATTTGCTCCTTTTCTCTAGCAACAACGAGACACTATGTCGACAATTCGTCAATACTCGTCTGTAGGCTCCTTCGCATTGTTCTCTAAAACAGCAGATTACACATGAGGAATGTGCAAAAAACACCAAGTCAACCCTATATGTATCGAATACGTTAAGGTGATGTCATTACATCGTTCATTTGAGTTTCAAATGTTCGGCCAGGATGGGATGCAAACATAGTGTATAATATAGTTTATGTTTGAATTGAGATTCCCACCAAAGTTTACCACAACGAAACAAATGTTGCCAATACGCCAGTATCTGTCTGAAGGCTACCTCGCATGGTTCTCTCAGACAGCAGGTTACCCGTGCGAAAAATGACACCAACACCGAGTCTACCCTATATATATCGAATACGTTAAGGTGATGTCGTTACATCGTTCAAATGAGTTTCAAATGGTCGCCCAATAAGCACCCTGCTCTGAACATATAAAGAACACTTAGTAAGCCAACCAGAGGCTTAGGGCCCGCGCAGGAATATCCCTCCTAAAAAAATTCTTTAAATTATGCACAGTACTTCAGCTTTGCAGCTTACATGTGCATACCTTACCGATTGCAATTCATCCGCTTTTCATGGTGTTGTATTCAGTGTATTTTGAACTTTGTATTTGAAGTCTTTAAATCTTTGCGCTGCATAAGATTTAATGAGGCATTAATGATTCAACAAATTTTACTCCATTAAACATTGGATGAGTGAAGTTTTTACTCAGTCTAAGCATACTCCATTGTGAATTGTGTTAAGAACATTTATATTGCGACATGGAATTGATAAGCTCTTTATTTTGAGGACGGGATGCAAACATAGTGTATAATATAGTTAATGTTTGAATTGAGATTCCCACCAAAGTTTCCCACAACGAGACAAATGTTGCCAATATCCGTCAGAAGGCTCCCTCGCATGGTTCTCTCAGACAGCAGGTTACCCGTGCGGAAAATGACAGCGACACCGAGTCTACCCTATATATATCTAATACGTTAAGGTGATGTCGTTACATCGTTCAAATTAGTTACAAATGGTCCGTCAGAAAGCTCCCTCGTATGGTTCTCTCAGACACCAGGTTACCCGCGTGGAAAATGACAGCGACACCGAGTCTACCCTATATATATCTAATACGTTAAGGTGATGTCGTTACATCGTTCAAATTAGTTTCAAATGGTCGCCTAATAAGCACCCTGCTCTGAACATATAAAGAAACAGTCTGATGTACCACACCCGATTTCTGCAGAAAGGTATATTTTTCGGCTCGATTTTTTCCAGAATATGCACATCTAAGTGAGGTGAGCACAAGATCGCGAATGCACCGTAACCGAGAACAAACTCCTTGCATTAAGGGAAAATTCTGGAGCCAAAAAACGAAAATTGAAACATTTGCTCTTTTCTCTCGAAACAACGAGAAACTATGTCGACAATTCGTCAATACTCGTCTTTAGGCTCCTTCGCATGGTTCTCTAAAACAGCAGATTACCCATGAGGAATGTGCAAAAAACACCGAGTCTACCCTATATGTATCGATTACGTTAAGGTGATGTCATTAAATCGTTCATTTGAGTTTCATATGTTCGGCCAGTAAGCACCCTGCTCAGAACATATAACGAAAAAGTGTGATGTACCACATCCAATTTCTGGAGAAAGGTAAATTTTTCGGCTCGATTTTCTACAGAATAAGCAAATCTAAGTGAGGTGAGCACATGATCGCGACCACACCGTAACCGAGAACAAACACCCTGCATTAAGGGAAAATACTGTAGAAAATAAACAAAATTGAAACATTTGCTCCTTTTCTCACGCAACAACGAGACACTATTTCGACAATTTGTCAATGCTCGTCCGGAGGCTCCTTCACATGGTTCTCTAAACCAGCAGATTACCCGTGAGGAATGTGCAAAAAACAGCGAGTCTACCCTATATGTACCGAATACGTTAAGGTAATGTCATTGCATCGTTCATTTGAGTTTCAAATGTTCGGCCAGTAAGCACCCTGCTCTGAACATGTAACGAAAAAGTGTGATGTACCACATCCGATTTCTGGAGAAAGGTAAATTTTTCGGCTCGATTTCCTTCAGTATAAGCACATCTAATTGAGGTGAGCACATGATCGTGACCGCACTGGAAACGAGAACTAGCACCTTGCATTGAGGGTAAAGACTGGAGCCTAAAAACAAAATAATGGGAAACATTTGCTCCTTTTCTCTGGCAACAACGAGACAATATGTCGACAATTCGTCAATACTCGTCAGTAGGCTCCCTCGCAAGGTTCTCTAGGACAGCAGATTACCCGTGACGAATGAGCCAACAACACTGTGTCTCTGTAATATATATCGAAAACGTTAAGGGCATGTGGTTACATCCTTCAAATGAGTTTCAAATTGTCTCCTACTAAGCGCCCTGCTCTGAACATATAACGAAAAAGTCTGATGTACCACATCCGATTTCTGGAGAAATTAGTTTTTTTGCTCGAATATGTCCAGAATACCAACCCATTTTTTAAAACCTTTCAGGTATGAAAGGAATGGGAGTACCAAATAACACAATCTGGTAATGCAATCGCAGAAAATGCTGGTTCTTCATTTACTCAAGTAAACGTCTGCGGTAAAATTTTTCTACGGCACTGGAACTGAGAAATAGCACAATGCAATGAGGGAAAAGACTGTAGCCAAAAAACTGAGTAATAGGAGTATGCTCTGGCAACAACGAAACACAATGTCGGTAAGACGCCAGTACTCGTCAGTATGTTCCCTCGCACGTTTCCATCAGACAGAAGGTTTCCCGTGAGGAAGGTGCCTCACAATGAGTCTCCCTTATACATATTGAATACGTTAATGTGATGTCGTTTCATCGTTCAAAAGAGTTTCATATGGTCGCCCAGCATGTATCCTGTTGTGAGCATACCACGAAAACGTCTAAGGTACCATGTCCGATTTCTGATGAATGGTACATTTTTCGGCTCGTTATCGTCCTGAATGAACAAATCTAAGTGAGCATATCTAGGTGAGCTCATCATTGCATTTAAACAATAAATCCCATAAGTTTTTAATTTATGAAAAACTAAGTTTAATATCAACCTGATATATCTTTGAGAATTCCATAGAACACCTATATTCAGTTTCCTTCGATTAAATATATTCAGATCTTTGCAGTCTTCAAAATATGATTATGTTCGATGTATGTTTTTATGAAAGGAAATGCTCACTTTTGTGTGTATATGTACCATAGTCAGTGACAATAGACTAGGAAATTGATGGAAAAAAAAATCCCTAGAGACACAGACGAAACATCATATTATATATGAATGACTAAATGCCATTTTGCTTTCTTCTTTAACAATAACTACGTTTAGCACTGTGGAGAAATGCCCGACAGACCACTGGAACATTATCTAATACAATGCACAATTACAATTACACAATTTCAAATATAATTTTAACAGAGCAAAAGAAGTTATTAAACACATTAGGCAAAATCTTACTGAAGCGACATACGAGTCATAAATACTCCTACTCCGCCCAAGTAAAGCAGAAAAAAGCAATACTTAGTAAGCCAGCCAGAGGCTTAGAATCCGTGCAGGAATAACCCTCTAAAAAACATAATAAGGGGAAACATTTGCTCCTTTTCTCTGGCAACAACGAGACACAATGTCGATAATTCGTCAATACTCGTATGTAGGCTCCTCCGCATTGTTATCTAAAACAGCAGATTACCCGTGAGAATTGTGCAAGAAACAGCGAGTCTACCCTATATGTATCGAGTACGTTATGGTGATGTCATTATATGACTCATTTGAGTTTCAAATGGTCGCCAATAGGCACCCTGCTCTGAACATATAAAGAAAAAGTATAATGTACCACACCCGATTTCTGGAGAAAGGTAAATTTTTCGGCTCGATTTTCTCCAGAATAAGCAAATCTAAGTGAGGTGAGCACATGATCGCGAATGCACCGTAACCGAGAACAAACACCTTGCATTAAGGGAAAATACTGTAGCCAAAAAACAAAATTGAAACATTTGCTCCTTTTCTCACGAAACAACGAGACACTATGTCGACAATTCGTCAATGCTCGTCCGTAGGCTCCTTCACATGGTTCTCTAAACCAGCAGATTACCCGTGAGGAATGTGCAAAAAACAGCGAGTCTACCCTATATGTACCGAATACGTTAAGGTAATGTCATTACATCGTTCATTTGAGTTTCAAATGTTCGGCCAGTAAGCACCCTGCTCTGAACATATAAAGAAAAAGTCTGATGTACCACACCCGATTTCTGGAGAAAGGTAAATTTTTCGGCTCGATTTCCTCCAGAATAAGCACATCTAAGTGAGGTGAGCACATGATCGCGACCGCACCGGAAACGAGAACTAGCACCTTGCATTGAGGGAAAAGACTGGAACCTAAAAACAAAATAATGGGAAACATTTGCTCCTTTTCTCTGGCAACAACGAGATACTATGTCGACAATTCGTCAATACTCGTCTGTAGGCTCCCTCGCAAGGTTCCCTAGGACAGCAGATTATTCGTGAGGAATGAGCCAACAACACTGTCTACATTATATATATCGAAAACGTTAAGGGCATGTGGTTACATCCTTCAAATGAGTTTCAAATTGTCTCCTATTAAGCGCCCTGCTCTGAACATATAACGATTTATATGTCTGCAGTCTTTTATATGTCTACAGTCAGCTACAGTCTTTTCCCTCATTGCATTGTGCTATTTCTCGGTTCTAGTGCGGTAGAAAAATTTTACCGCAGACGTTTACTTGAGTAAATGAAGAACGACACCGAGTCTACCCTATATATATCTAATACGTTAAGGTGATGTCGTTACATCGTTCAAATTAGTTTCAAATGGTCCGTCAGAAGGCTCCCTCGCATGGTTCTCTAAAACAGCAGATTACCCGTGCGGAAAATGACAGCGACACCGAGTCTACCCTATATATATCTAATACGTTAAGGTGATGTCGTTACATCGTTCAAATTAGTTTCAAATGGTCGCCCAATAAGCACCCTGCTCTGAACATATAAAGAAAAAGTCTGATGTACCACTCCCGATTTCTGCAGAAAGGTAAATTTTTCGGCTATATTTTCTCCAGAATAGCGCACATCTAAGTGAGGTGAGCACATGATCGCGAATGCACCGTAACCGAGAACAAACACCTTGCATTAAGGGAAAATACTGGAGCCAAAAAACGAAAATTAAAACATTTGCTCCTTTTCTCTCGCAAAAACGAGACACTATGTCGACAATTCGTCAATACTCGTCTGTAGGCTCCTTCGCATGGTTCTCTAAAACAGCAGATTACCCATGAGGAATGTGCAAAAAACACCTATATGAGTCTACCCTATATGTATCGATTACGTTAAGGTCATGTCATTAAATCGTTCATTTGAGTTTCAAATGTTCGGCCAGTAAGCACCCTGCTCAGAACATATAACGAAAAACTGTGATGTACCACATTCGATTTCTGGAGAAAGGTAAATTTTTCGGCTCGATTTCCTCCAGAATAAGCACATCTAAGTGAGGTGAGCACATGATCGCGACCGCACCGGAAACGAGAACTAGCACCTTGCATTGAGGGAAAAGACTAAAGCATAAAAACAAAATAATGGGAAACATTTGCTCCTTTTCTCTAGCAACAACAAGACACTATGTCGACAATTCGTCAATACTCGTCTGTAGGCTCCTTCGCATTGTTCTCTAAAACAGCAGATTACACATGAGGAATGTGCAAAAAACACCAAGTCAACCCTATATGTATCGAATACGTTAAGGTGATGTCATTACATCGTTCATTTGAGTTTTAAATGTTCGGCCAGGATGGGATGCAAACATAGTGTATAATATAGTTAATGTTTGAATTGAGATTCCCACCAAAGTTTACCACAACGAAACAAATGTTGCCAATACGCCAGTATCTGTCAGAAGGCTACCTCGCATGGTTCTCTCAGACAGTAGGTTACCCGTGCGGAAAATGACACCAACACCGAGTCTACCCTATATATATCGAAAACGTTAAGGTGATGTCGTTACATCGTTCAAATTAGTTTCAAATGGTCCGTCAGAAGGCTCCCTCGCATAGTTCTCTCAGACAGCACGTTACCCGTGCGGAAAATGCCAGCGACACCGAGTCTACCCTATATATATCTAATACGTTAAGGTGATGTCGTTACATCGTTCAAATTAGTTTCAAATGGTCGCCCAATAAGCACCCTGCTCTGAACATATAAAGAAAAAGTCTGATGTACCACTCCCGATTTCTGCAGAAAGGTAAATTTTTCGGCTATATTTTCTCCAGAATAGCGCACATCTAAGTGAGGTGAGCACATGATCGCGAATGCACCGTAACCGAGAACAAACACCTTGCATTAAGGGAAAATACTGGAGCCAAAAAACGAAAATTAAAACATTTGCTCCTTTTCTCTCGCAAAAACGAGACACTATGTCGACAATTCGTCAATACTCGTCTGTAGGCTCCTTCGCATGGTTCTCTAAAACAGCAGATTACCCATGAGGAATGTGCAAAAAACACCTATATGAGTCTACCCTATATGTATCGATTACGTTAAGGTCATGTCATTAAATCGTTCATTTGAGTTTCAAATGTTCGGCCAGTAAGCACCCTGCTCTGAACATGTAACGAAAAAGTGTGATGTACCACATTCGATTTCTGGAGAAAGGTAAATTTTTCGGCTCGATTTCCTCCAGAATAAGCACATCTAAGTGAGGTGAGCACATGATCGCGACCGCACCGGAAACGAGAACTAGCACCTTGCATTGAGGGAAAAGACTAAAGCATAAAAACAAAATAATGGGAAACATTTGCTCCTTTTCTCTAGCAACAACGAGACACTATGTCGACAATTCGTCAATACTCGTCTGTAGGCTCCTTCGCATTGTTCTCTAAAACAGCAGATTACACATGAGGAATGTGCAAAAAACACCAAGTCAACCCTATATGTATCGAATACGTTAAGGTGATGTCATTACATCGTTCATTTGAGTTTCAAATGTTCGGCCAGGATGGGATGCAAACATAGTGTATAATATAGTTTATGTTTGAATTGAGATTCCCACCAAAGTTTACCACAACGAAACAAATGTTGCCAATACGCCAGTATCTGTCAGAAGGCTACCTCGCATGGTTCTCTCAGACAGTAGGTTACCCGTGCGGAAAAAAACACCAACACCGAGTCTACCCTATATATATCGAATACGTTAAGGTGATGTCGTTACATCGTTCAAATTAGTTTCAAATGGTCCGTCAGAAGGCTCCCTCGCATAGTTCTCTCAGACAGCACGTTACCCGTGCGGAAAATGCCAGCGACACCGAGTCTACCCTATATATATCTAATACGTTAAGGTGATGTCGTTACATCGTTCAAATTAGTTTCAAATGGTCGCCCAATAAGCACCCTGCTCTGAACATATAAAGAAAAAGTCTGATGTACCACTCCCGATTTCTGCAGAAAGGTAAATTTTTCGGCTATATTTTCTCCAGAATAGCGCACATCTAAGTGAGGTGAGCACATGATCGCGAATGCACCGTAACCGAGAACAAACACCTTGCATTAAGGGAAAATACTGGAGCCAAAAAACGAAAATTAAAACATTTGCTCCTTTTCTCTCGCAAAAACGAGACACTATGTCGACAATTCGTCAATACTCGTCTGTAGGCTCCTTCGCATGGTTCTCTAAAACAGCAGATTACCCATGAGGAATGTGCAAAAAACACCTATATGAGTCTACCCTATATGTATCGATTACGTTAAGGTCATGTCATTAAATCGTTCATTTGAGTTTCAAATGTTCGGCCAGTAAGCACCCTGCTCAGAACATATAACGAAAAACTATGATGTACCACATTCGATTTCTGGAGAAAGGTAAATTTTTCGGCTCGATTTCCTCCAGAATAAGCACATCTAAGTGAGGTGAGCACATGATCGCGACCGCACCGGAAACGAGAACTAGCACCTTGCATTGAGGGAAAAGACTAAAGCATAAAAACAAAATAATGGGAAACATTTGCTCCTTTTCTCTAGCAACAACGAGACACTATGTCGACAATTCGTCAATACTCGTCTGTAGGCTCCTTCGCATTGTTCTCTAAAACAGCAGATTACACATGAGGAATGTGCAAAAAACACCAAGTCAACCCTATATGTATCGAATACGTTAAGGTGATGTCATTACATCGTTCATTTGAGTTTCAAATGTTCGGCCAGGATGGGATGCAAACATAGTGTATAATATAGTTTATGTTTGAATTGAGATTCCCACCAAAGTTTACCACAACGAAACAAATGTTGCCAATACGCCAGTATCTGTCAGAAGGCTACCTCGCATGGTTCTCTCAGACAGTAGGTTACCCGTGCGGAAAATGACACCAACACCGAGTCTACCCTATATATATCGAATACGTTAAGGTGATGTCGTTACATCGTTCAAATGAATTTCAAATGGTCGCCCAATAAGTACCCTGCTCTGAACATATAAAGAACACTTAGTAAGCCAACCAGAGGCTTAGGGCCCGCGCAGGAATATCCCTTCAAAAAAAATTCTTTTAATAAAACACAGTACTTCAGCTTTGCAGCTTACATGCGCATACCTCACCGATTGCAATTCATCCACTTTTCATGGTGTTGTATTCAGTGTATTTTGAACTTTGTATTTGAAGTCTTTAAATCTTTGCGCTGCAAAAGATTTAACGAGGCATTAATGATTCAACAAATTTTACTCCATTAAACATTGGATGAGGGAAGTTTTTACTCAGTCTAAGCATACTCCATTGTGAATTGTGTTAAGAATATTTATATTGCGACATGGAATTGATAAGCTCTTTATTTTGAGGATGGGATGCAAACATAGTGTATAATATAGTTAATGTTTGAATTGAGATTCCCAACAAAGTTTCCCACAACGAGACAAATGTTGCCAATACGCCAATATCCGTCAGAATGCTCCGGGCATGGTTCTCTCAGACAGCAGGTTACCCGTGCGGAAAATGACAGCGACACCGAGTCTACCCTATATATATCTAATACGTTAATGTGATGTCGTTACATCGTTCAAATTAGTTTCAAATGGTCCGTCAGGAGGCTCCCTCGCATGGTTCTCTCAGACAGCAGGTTACCCGTGCGGAAAATGACAGTGACACCGAGTCTACCCTATATATATCTAATACGTTAAGGTGATGTCGTTACATCGTTCAAATTAGTTTCAAATGGTCGCCCAATAAGCACCCTGCTCTTAACATATAAAGAAAAAGTCTGATGTACCACACCCGATTTCTGCAGAAAGGTAAATTTTTCGTCTCGATTTTCTCCAGAATATGCACATCTAAGTGAGGTGAGCACATCGCGAATGCACCGTAACCGAGAACAAACACCTTGCATTAAGGGAAAATACTGGAGCCAAAAAACGAAAATTGAAACATTTGCTCCTTTTCTCTCGAAACAACGAGACACTATGTCGACAATTCGTCAATACTCGTCTGTAGGCTCCTTCGCATGGTTCTCTAAAACAGAAGATTACCCATGAGGAATGTGCAAAAAACACCTATATGAGTCTACCCAATTTGTATCGATTACGTTACGGTCATGTCATTAAATCGTTCATTTAAGTTTCAAATGTTCGGCCAGTAAGCACCCTGCTCAGAACATATAACGAAAAAGTGTGATGTACCACATTCGATTTCTGGAGAAAGGTAAATTTTTCGGCTCGATTTCCTCCAGAATAAGCACATCTAAGTGAGGTGAGCACATGATCGCGACCGCACCGGAAACGAGAACTAGCACCTTGCATTGAGGGAAAAGACTGGAGCCTAAAAACAAAATAATGGGAAACATTTGCTCCTTTTCTCTAGCAACAACGAGACACTGTCGACAATTCGTCAATACTCGTCTGTAGGCTCCTTCGCATTGTTCTCTAAAACAGCAGATTACACATGAGGAATGTGCAAAAAACACCAAGTCTACCCTATATGTATCGAATACGTTAAGGTGATGTCATTACATCGTTCATTTGAGTTTCAAATGTTCGGCCAGGATGGGATGCAAACATAGTGTATAATATAGTTTGTTTGATTTGAGATTCCCACCAAAGTTTACCACAACGAAACAAATGTTGCCAATACGCCAGTATCTGTCTGAAGGCTACCTCGCATGGTTCTCTCAGACAGCAGGTTACCCGTGCGAAAAATGACACCAACACCGAGTCTACCCTATATATATCGAATACGTTAAGGTGATGTCGTTACATCGTTCAAATGAGTTTCAAATGGTCGCCCAATAAGCACCCTGCTCTGAACATATAAAGAACACTTAGTAAGCCAACCAGAGGCTTAGGGCCCGCGCAGGAATATCCCTCCTAAAAAAATTCTTTAAATTATGCACAGTACTTCAGCTTTGCAGCTTACATGTGCATACCTTACCGATTGCAATTCATCCGCTTTTCATGGTGTTGTATTCAGTGTATTTTGAACTTTGTATTTGAAGTCTTTAAATCTTTGCGCTGCATAAGATTTAATGAGGCATTAATGATTCAACAAATTTTACTCCATTAAACATTGGATGAGTGAAGTTTTTACTCAGTCTAAGCATACTCCATTGTGAATTGTGTTAAGAACATTTATATTGCGACATGGAATTGATAAGCTCTTTATTTTGAGGACGGGATGCAAACATAGTGTATAATATAGTTAATGTTTGAATTGAGATTCCCACCAAAGTTTCCCACAACGAGACAAATGTTGCCAATGCGCCAATATCCGTCAGAAGGCTCCCTCGCATGGTTCTCTCAGACAGCAGGTTACCCGTGCGGAAAATGACAGCGACACCGAGTCTACTATATATATCTAATACGTTAAGGTGATGTCGTTACATCGTTCAAATTAGTTACAAATGGTCCGTCAGAAAGCTCCCTCGTATGGTTCTCTCAGACACCAGGTTACCCGCGCGGAAAATGACAGCGACACCGAGTCTACCCTATATATATCTAATACGTTAAGGTGATGTCGTTACATCGTTCAAATTAGTTTCAAATGGTCGCCTAATAAGCACCCTGCTCTGAACATATAAAGAAACAGTCTGATGTACCACACCCGATTTCTGCAGAAAGGTATATTTTTCGGCTCGATTTTTTCCAGAATATGCACATCTAAGTGAGGTGAGCACAAGATCGCGAATGCACCGTAACCGAGAACAAACTCCTTGCATTAAGGGAAAATACTGGAGCCAAAAAACGAAAATTGAAACATTTGCTCTTTTCTCTCGAAACAACGAGACACTATGTCGACAATTCGTCAATACTCGTCTTTAGGCTCCTTCGCATGGTTCTCTAAAACAGCAGATTACCCATGAGGAATGTGCAAAAAACACCGAGTCTACCCTATATGTATCGATTACGTTAAGGTGATGTCATTAAATCGTTCATTTGAGTTTCATATGTTCGGCCAGTAAGCACCCTGCTCAGAACATATAACGAAAAAGTGTGATGTACCACATCCAATTTCTGGAGAAAGGTAAATTTTTCGGCTCGATTTTCTACAGAATAAGCAAATCTAAGTGAGGTGAGCACATGATCGCGACCACACCGTAACCGAGAACAAACACCCTGCATTAAGGGAAAATACTGTAGAAAATAAACAAAATTGAAACATTTGCTCCTTTTCTCACGCAACAACGAGACACTATTTCGACAATTTGTCAATGCTCGTCCGTAGGCTCCTTCACATGGTTCTCTAAACCAGCAGATTACCCGTGAGGAATGTGCAAAAAACAGCGAGTCTACCCTATATGTATCGAATACGTTAAGGTAATGTCATTACATCGTTCATTTGAGTTTCAAATGTTCGGCCAGTAAGCACCCTGCTCTGAACATATAACGAAAAAGTGTGATGTACCACATCCGATTTCTAGAGAAAGGTAAATTTTTCGGCTCGATTTCCTCCAGAATAAGCACATCTAATTGAGGTGAGCACATGATCGCGACCGCACCGGAAACGAGAACTAGCACCTTGCATTGAGGGAAAAGGCTGGAGCGTTAAAACAAAATAATGGGAAACATTTGCTCCTTTATTCTGGCAACAACGAGACAATATGTCGACAATTCGTCAATACTCGTCTGTAGGCTCCCTCGCAAGGTTCTCTAGGACCGCAGATTACCCGTGAGGAATGAGCTAACAACACTGTGTCTACGTTATATATATCGAAAACGTTAATGGCATGTGGTTACATCCTTCAAATGAGTTTCAAATTGTCTCCTATTAAGCGCCCTGCTCTGAACATATAACGAAAAAGTCTGATGTACCACATCCGATTTCTGGAGAAATTTGTTTTTTTACTGGAATATGTCCAGAATACCAACCCTTCTTTTAAAACCTTTCAGGTATGAAAGGAATGGGAGTACCAAATAACACAATCTGGTAATGCAATCGCAGAAAATGCTGGTTCTTCATTTACTCAAGTAAACGTCTGCGGTAAAAAAGTTCTACCGCACTGGAACCGAGAAATAGCACAATGCAATGAGGGAAAAGACTGCAGCCAAAAAACTGAGTAATGGGAATATGCTCTGGCGACAACGAACCACAATGTTGCCAAGACGCCAGTACTCGTCAGTATGCTCCCTCGCACGTTTCCATCAGACAGAAGGTTTCCCGTGAGGAAGGTGCCTCACAATGAGTCTCCCTTATATATATTGAATACGTTAATGTGATGTCGTTTCATCGTTCAAAAGAGTTTCATATGGTCGCCCAGCATGTATCCTGTTGTGAGCATACCACGAAAACGTCTAAGGTACCATGTCCGATTTCTGATGAATGGTACATTTTTCGGCTCGTTATCGTCCTGAATGAACAAATCTAAGTGAGCATATCTAGGTGAGCTCATCATTACATTTAAACAATAAATAACATAAATTTTTAATTTATGAAATACTAAGTTTAATACCAACCTGATATATCTTTGAGAATTCCATAGAACAACTATATTCAGTTTTCTTCGATTAAATATATTCAGATCTTTGCAGTCTTCAAAATATGATTGTGTTCGATGTATGTTTTTATGAAAGGAAATGCTCACTTTTGTGTGTAGATGTACCATAGTCAGTGACAATAGACTAGGAAATTGATGGAAAAAAAAATCCCTAGAGACACAGACGAAACATCATATTATATACGAATGACTAAATGCCATTTTGCTTTCTTCTTTAACAATAACTACGTTTAACACTGTGGAGAATTGCCCGACAGACCACTGGAACATTATCTAATACAATGCACAATTACAATTACACAATTTCAAATATAAATTTAACAGAGCAAAAGAAGTTATTAAACACATTAGGCAAAATCTTACTGAAGCGACATACGAGTCATAAATACTCCTACTCCGCCCAAGTAAAACAGAAAAAAGCAACACTTAGTAAGCCAGCCAGAGGCTTAGAATCCGTGCAGGAATAACCCTCTAAAAAACATAATAAGGGGAAACATTTGCTCCTTTTCTCTGGCAACAACGAGACACAATGTCGATAATTCGTCAATACTCGTCTGTAGGCTCCTCCGCATTGTTATCTAAAACAGCAGATTACCCGTGAGAATTGTGCAAGAAACAGCGAGTCTACCCTATATGTATCGAATACGTTATGGTGATGTCATTATATGACTCATTTGAGTTTCAAATGGTCGCCAATAGGCACCCTGCTCTGAACATATAAAGAAAAAGTATAATGTACCACACCCGATTTCTGGAGAAAGGTAAATTTTTCGGCTCAATTTTCTACAGAATAAGGAAATCTAAGTGAGGTGAGCACATGATCGCGAATGCACCGTAACCGAGAACAAACACCTTGCATTAAGGGAAAATACTGTAGCCAAAAAACAAAATTGAAACATTTGCTCCTTTTCTCACGAAACAACGAGACACTATGTCGACAATTCGTCAATGCTCGTCCGTAGGCTCCTTCACATGGTTCTCTAAACCAGCAGATTACCCGTGAGGAATGTGCAAAAAACAGCGAGTCTACCCTATATGTACCGAATACGTTAAGGTAATGTCATTACATCGTTCATTTGAGTTTCAAATGTTCGGCCAGTAAGCACCCTGCTCTGAACATATAAAGAAAAAGTCTGATGTACCACACCCGATTTCTGGAGAAAGGTAAATTTTTCGGCTCGATTTCCTCCAGAATAAGCACATCTAAGTGAGGTGAGCACATGATCGCGACCGCACCGGAAACGAGAACTAGCACCTTGCATTGAGGGAAAAGACTGGAACCTAAAAACAAAATAATGGGAAACATTTGCTCCTTTTCTCTGGCAACAACGAGATACTATGTCGACAATTCGTCAATACTCGTCTGTAGGCTCCCTCGCAAGGTTCCCTAGGACAGCAGATTATTCGTGAGGAATGAGCCAACAACACTGTCTACATTATATATATCGAAAACGTTAAGGGCATGTGGTTACATCCTTCAAATGAGTTTCAAATTGTCTCCTATTAAGCGCCCTGCTCTGAACATATAACGATTTATATGTCTGCAGTCTTTTATATGTCTACAGTCAGCTACAGTCTTTTCCCTCATTGCATTGTGCTATTTCTCGGTTCTAGTGCGGTAGAAAAATTTTACCGCAGACGTTTACTTGAGTAAATGAAGAACGACACCGAGTCTACCCTATATATATCTAATACGTTAAGGTGATGTCGTTACATCGTTCAAATTAGTTTCAAATGGTCCGTCAGAAGGCTCCCTCGCATGGTTCTCTAAAACAGCAGATTACCCGTGCGGAAAATGACAGCGACACCGAGTCTACCCTATATATATCTAATACGTTAAGGTGATGTCGTTACATCGTTCAAATTAGTTTCAAATGGTCCGTCAGAAGGCTCCCTCGCATGGTTCTCTCAGACAGCACGTTACCCGTGCGGAAAATGCCAGCGACACCGAGTCTACCCTATATATATCTAATACGTTAAGGTGATGTCGTTACATCGTTCAAATTAGTTTCAAATGGTCGCCCAATAAGCACCCTGCTCTGAACATATAAAGAAAAAGTCTGATGTACCACTCCCGATTTCTGCAGAAAGGTAAATTTTTCGGCTATATTTTCTCCAGAATAGCGCACATCTAAGTGAGGTGAGCACATGATCGCGAATGCACCGTAACCGAGAACAAACACCTTGCATTAAGGGAAAATACTGGAGCCAAAAAAACGAAAATTAAAACATTTGCTCCTTTTCTCTCGCAAAAACGAGACACTATGTCGACAATTCGTCAATACTCGTCTGTAGGCTCCTTCGCATGGTTCTCTAAAACAGCAGATTACCCATGAGGAATGTGCAAAAAACACCTATATGAGTCTACCCTATATGTATCGATTACGTTAAGGTCATGTCATTAAATCGTTCATTTGAGTTTCAAATGTTCGGCCAGTAAGCACCCTGCTCAGAACATATAACGAAAAACTGTGATGTACCACATTCGATTTCTGGAGAAAGGTAAATTTTTCGGCTCGATTTCCTCCAGAATAAGCACATCTAAGTGAGGTGAGCACATGATCGCGACCGCACCGGAAACGAGAACTAGCACCTTGCATTGAGGGAAAAGACTAAAGCATAAAAACAAAATAATGGGAAACATTTGCTCCTTTTCTCTAGCAACAACGAGACACTATGTCGACAATTCGTCAATACTCGTCTGTAGGCTCCTTCGCATTGTTCTCTAAAACAGCAGATTACACATGAGGAATGTGCAAAAAACACCAAGTCAACCCTATATGTATCGAATACGTTAAGGTGATGTCATTACATCGTTCATTTGAGTTTCAAATGTTCGGCCAGGATGGGATGCAAACATAGTGTATAATATAGTTTATGTTTGAATTGAGATTCCCACCAAAGTTTACCACAACGAAACAAATGTTGCCAATACGCCAGTATCTGTCAGAAGGCTACCTCGCATGGTTCTCTCAGACAGTAGGTTACCCGTGCGGAAAATGACACCAACACCGAGTCTACCCTATATATATCGAATACGTTAAGGTGATGTCGTTACATCGTTCAAATGAATTTCAAATGGTCGCCCAATAAGTACCCTGCTCTGAACATATAAAGAACACTTAGTAAGCCAACCAGAGGCTTAGGGCCCGCGCAGGAATATCCCTTCAAAAAAAATTCTTTTAATAAAACACAGTACTTCAGCTTTGCAGCTTACATGCGCATACCTCACCGATTGCAATTCATCCACTTTTCATGGTGTTGTATTCAGTGTATTTTGAACTTTGTATTTGAAGTCTTTAAATCTTTGCGCTGCAAAAGATTTAACGAGGCATTAATGATTCAACAAATTTTACTCCATTAAACATTGGATGAGGGAAGTTTTTACTCAGTCTAAGCATACTCCATTGTGAATTGTGTTAAGAATATTTATATTGCGACATGGAATTGATAAGCTCTTTATTTTGAGGATGGGATGCAAACATAGTGTATAATATAGTTAATGTTTGAATTGAGATTCCCAACAAAGTTTCCCACAACGAGACAAATGTTGCCAATACGCCAATATCCGTCAGAATGCTCCGGGCATGGTTCTCTCAGACAGCAGGTTACCCGTGCGGAAAATGACAGCGACACCGAGTCTACCCTATATATATCTAATACGTTAATGTGATGTCGTTACATCGTTCAAATTAGTTTCAAATGGTCCGTCAGGAGGCTCCCTCGCATGGTTCTCTCAGACAGCAGGTTACCCGTGCGGAAAATGACAGTGACACCGAGTCTACCCTATATATATCTAATACGTTAAGGTGATGTCGTTACATCGTTCAAATTAGTTTCAAATGGTCGCCCAATAAGCACCCTGCTCTTAACATATAAAGAAAAAGTCTGATGTACCACACCCGATTTCTGCAGAAAGGTAAATTTTTCGTCTCGATTTTCTCCAGAATATGCACATCTAAGTGAGGTGAGCACATCGCGAATGCACCGTAACCGAGAACAAACACCTTGCATTAAGGGAAAATACTGGAGCCAAAAAACGAAAATTGAAACATTTGCTCCTTTTCTCTCGAAACAACGAGACACTATGTCGACAATTCGTCAATACTCGTCTGTAGGCTCCTTCGCATGGTTCTCTAAAACAGCAGATTACCCATGAGGAATGTGCAAAAAACACCTATATGAGTCTACCCAATTTGTATCGATTACGTTACGGTCATGTCATTAAATCGTTCATTTAAGTTTCAAATGTTCGGCCAGTAAGCACCCTGCTCAGAACATATAACGAAAAAGTGTGATGTACCACATTCGATTTCTGGAGAAAGGTAAATTTTTCGGCTCGATTTCCTCCAGAATAAGCACATCTAAGTGAGGTGAGCACATGATCGCGACCGCACCGGAAACGAGAACTAGCACCTTGCATTGAGGGAAAAGACTGGAGCCTAAAAACAAAATAATGGGAAACATTTGCTCCTTTTCTCTAGCAACAACGAGACACTGTCGACAATTCGTCAATACTCGTCTGTAGGCTCCTTCGCATTGTTCTCTAAAACAGCAGATTACACATGAGGAATGTGCAAAAAACACCAAGTCTACCCTATATGTATCGAATACGTTAAGGTGATGTCATTACATCGTTCATTTGAGTTTCAAATGTTCGGCCAGGATGGGATGCAAACATAGTGTATAATATAGTTTGTTTGATTTGAGATTCCCACCAAAGTTTACCACAACGAAACAAATGTTGCCAATACGCCAGTATCTGTCTGAAGGCTACCTCGCATGGTTCTCTCAGACAGCAGGTTACCCGTGCGAAAAATGACACCAACACCGAGTCTACCCTATATATATCGAATACGTTAAGGTGATGTCGTTACATCGTTCAAATGAGTTTCAAATGGTCGCCCAATAAGCACCCTGCTCTGAACATATAAAGAACACTTAGTAAGCCAACCAGAGGCTTAGGGCCCGCGCACGAATATCCCTCCTAAAAAAATTCTTTAAATTATGCACAGTACTTCAGCTTTGCAGCTTACATGTGCATACCTTACCGATTGCAATTCATCCGCTTTTCATGGTGTTGTATTCAGTGTATTTTGAACTTTGTATTTGAAGTCTTTAAATCTTTGCGCTGCATAAGATTTAATGAGGCATTAATGATTCAACAAATTTTACTCCATTAAACATTGGATGAGTGAAGTTTTTACTCAGTCTAAGCATACTCCATTGTGAATTGTGTTAAGAACATTTATATTGCGACATGGAATTGATAAGCTCTTTATTTTGAGGACGGGATGCAAACATAGTGTATAATATAGTTAATGTTTGAATTGAGATTCCCACCAAAGTTTCCCACAACGAGACAAATGTTGCCAATGCGCCAATATCCGTCAGAAGGCTCCCTCGCATGGTTCTCTCAGACAGCAGGTTACCCGTGCGGAAAATGACAGCGACACCGAGTCTACTATATATATCTAATACGTTAAGGTGATGTCGTTACATCGTTCAAATTAGTTACAAATGGTCCGTCAGAAAGCTCCCTCGTATGGTTCTCTCAGACACCAGGTTACCCGCGCGGAAAATGACAGCGACACCGAGTCTACCCTATATATATCTAATACGTTAAGGTGATGTCGTTACATCGTTCAAATTAGTTTCAAATGGTCGCCTAATAAGCACCCTGCTCTGAACATATAAAGAAACAGTCTGATGTACCACACCCGATTTCTGCAGAAAGGTATATTTTTCGGCTCGATTTTTTCCAGAATATGCACATCTAAGTGAGGTGAGCACAAGATCGCGAATGCACCGTAACCGAGAACAAACTCCTTGCATTAAGGGAAAAGGCTGGAGCGTTAAAACAAAATAATGGGAAACATTTGCTCCTTTATTCTGGCAACAACGAGACAATATGTCGACAATTCGTCAATACTCGTCTGTAGGCTCCCTCGCAAGGTTCTCTAGGACCGCAGATTACCCGTGAGGAATGAGCTAACAACACTGTGTCTACGTTATATATATCGAAAACGTTAATGGCATGTGGTTACATCCTTCAAATGAGTTTCAAATTGTCTCCTATTAAGCGCCCTGCTCTGAACATATAACGAAAAAGTCTGATGTACCACATCCGATTTCTGGAGAAATTTGTTTTTTTACTGGAATATGTCCAGAATACCAACCCTTCTTTTAAAACCTTTCAGGTATGAAAGGAATGGGAGTACCAAATAACACAATCTGGTAATGCAATCGCAGAAAATGCTGGTTCTTCATTTACTCAAGTAAACGTCTGCGGTAAAAAAGTTCTACCGCACTGGAACCGAGAAATAGCACAATGCAATGAGGGAAAAGACTGTAGCCAAAAAACTGAGTAATGGGAATATGCTCTGGCGACAACGAACCACAATGTTGCCAAGACGCCAGTACTCGTCAGTATGCTCCCTCGCACGTTTCCATCAGACAGAAGGTTTCCCGTGAGGAAGGTGCCTCACAATGAGTCTCCCTTATATATATTGAATACGTTAATGTGATGTCGTTTCATCGTTCAAAAGAGTTTCATATGGTCGCCCAGCATGTATCCTGTTGTGAGCATACCACGAAAACGTCTAAGGTACCATGTCCGATTTCTGATGAATGGTACATTTTTCGGCTCGTTATCGTCCTGAATGAACAAATCTAAGTGAGCATATCTAGGTGAGCTCATCATTACATTTAAACAATAAATAACATAAATTTTTAATTTATGAAATACTAAGTTTAATACCAACCTGATATATCTTTGAGAATTCCATAGAACAACTATATTCAGTTTTCTTCGATTAAATATATTCAGATCTTTGCAGTCTTCAAAATATGATTGTGTTCGATGTATGTTTTTATGAAAGGAAATGCTCACTTTTGTGTGTAGATGTACCATAGTCAGTGACAATAGACTAGGAAATTGATGGAAAAAAAAATCCCTAGAGACACAGACGAAACATCATATTATATACGAATGACTAAATGCCATTTTGCTTTCTTCTTTAACAATAACTACGTTTAACACTGTGGAGAATTGCCCGACAGACCACTGGAACATTATCTAATACAATGCACAATTGCAATTACACAATTTCAAATATAATTTTAACAGAGCAAAAGAAGTTATTAAACACATTAGGCAAAATCTTACTGAATCGACATACGAGTCATAAATACTCCTACTCCGCCCAAGTAAAGCAGAAAAAAGCAATACTTAGTAAGCCAGCCAGAGGCTTAGAATCCGTGCAGGAATAACCCTCTAAAAAACATAATAAGGGGAAACATTTGCTCCTTTTCTCTGGCAACAACGAGACACATGTCGATAATTCGTCAATACTCGTATGTAGGCTC
>NW_027189182.1:370000-375000 GCF_040958095.1 Procambarus clarkii | reverse complement strand
CATGAATAAAAGGGACAAACAAATTCTTATAATAAAATCAATCAATCAAAAATAATAAGAATAATTAAATGACACAATGAAAAGTTACGTTAAGACAAAATAACAAGAAGTGCAATACAAAAATAAAGGAAGGTGCTGGAATATTGGCTTTCAGCTACCACCTCTCTCAGTACACGCTTATGTCTAGCCGGGAGAAGTGTTAACTGTGGAAGCACTGAATATTCTGAGGTCTGAGGTCGTGGCGACCCCAGACATCAAGTAGTATGGGGGGGGGCGAGTGCAGTTGCAGCCAGACCGGCGACCAATCAGCGGAGCCGGTAGTAAGACAGGTAGTTTGGCGGTTTGAGTCTGAACAGGTGTCCCTGGCTGCATACGTTTTGCGCTCTGGCAAACCTTGGAGATGTTGTTGTCGTTGTTGGACATTTCTTCCCTAGTAGTTTTATATAGTTTGTTGCGACGTATTTGTAGAGGGAAGAGCAGGCTCAATCTCTTGAAGGAGATTATTGTCACAATATATATATATATATATATATATATGTATATGTATATATATATATATATATATATATATATATATATATATATATATATATATATATATATGTATATGTATATATATATATATGTATATGTATATATATATATATATATATATATATATATATATATATATATATATATATATATATATATGTATATGTATATATATATGTATATGTATATATATATATATGTATATATATATATATATATATATGTATATATATATATATATATATATATATATATGTATATATATATATATATATATATATATATATATATATATATATATATATATATATATATATATATATATATTAATAGGAAGGGAGTACCACCTCTAGCTGGAAGAAGGGGGGACCCATAGCCTCGGAGGAAACCACGCATAACGCATTAGAGGGAATGTTTAGATCCCCTCCAATACAGTTTCTGTGTGCTTTTCTCCTACCACCCCCTTCCTTGAATATTTTTTGTGCTTTATTATGCATTTGATGGTTACAAGATATACATGGGTTGATACAAAAATAATAATGCAAAAAGGTGCTTAAAGGTTATGGATCTCTTGAAGAACACAACAATGGGAAACATTGATGAATGTCACAGACGGGTTCGATCATTGTTGCAAGTCAAACACTTCTTCGAATTCCTCTGAAGTTGGACTAGTGCCCAAGACGCAACAGGCATTTCCCCTTTGAATCGCAACACTGAGGCGCTGGAACAAGAAACTTTTTGATCTCTGGTCTTTTGTAGCGCTGATCAATTTGTCCCCCAATTCCTTCAGGAACTTCAATGCACATTTTCCCCACGAACCGAGGGTCTCCGAGCCGATCGGAACAAAGCTGTAGCAGTGTGCTAGACCTCTGTATTTAATAATTTTCTGCGATTCCCTGAAAGAAGCAGCACCACCGCTTTCACGTGTGCTGTAGTGGAGGTAGGTACTGGCCAGTGTGGCAGCGCACGTGTAGTCCCATACCACTTGCTTACCATCCTTCCAAGGTAGCAAGGTGACCCCATCAGGGCGCTTCTGAGGGTCATTAGGTCTGGATAAGTGTGGTTCTCTTTGTGCCGGGCAGCGGGCTGTGGCGAGGCTCCTCTTGATGATGTCGTTGACTTCTTCATGTCTTGCAATTTTACCCTGTGATTTACGACATACCAGACCATGACGACCATATTGGTCTGCCATCGCAGTTCCGCAGATGCACCTATGTTCGGTGAGGATGGGGGCGGCAAGGCGAAGGGCAACTCCAATGCGGAGAGCGTCATGACTGAGGCGAGTTCCCAGGGCTGCATTGGGCACAGCAAATAAAAAATCCCCGGCGTGGGGTGCTGTTACCGCTAGGAGGCGGGCTTTGTTTTCAGCATCAGCGTTGTCAATCATTGCTGGGACAGTCTTTTCCATTATGGGGCTATCCCAGTGGGCCTGCTTGTGGTCTTTTGGGACTTGTGGTCGGGGTTGAGGGTGTGCAATGGTGTCCCATTGTCTGGCTGCTTCGATGAACGTTTGATCATGAGTTCCCGCTGTCTCTCTCATACGCTCTGGTAGGATCTGCCCTACCAATTCGTTGGCTGCTGTACATGAGGATAAGAATATTATTCTTTCCTCTTTTATATGTTCACTGTGCATGGTTGATTTGTAATATAATTTTATTGGGGGTGTTGTGGTTTCTGTTCTAGGTTCTGAATTATACCAACGGTCCAAGTGTCTTCTTATAGCAGCGTTTATTTCCGCGTTGCTATATCCGTTGTTCACCAATACCTGAGTTACTCTTTCAAACTCTCTACTCACGTTGTTCCATTCAGAGCAGTGGGTAAGCGCTCAACGAATATAAGCATTGAGAACACTGGCTTTGTATCTTTGGGGGCACTCACTTCTACCGTTCAGGCATAATCCTATGTTGGTGGGCTTGGTATATACGTTGGTGCTTAAAGAGGTTCCTGTTTTTGTTATTACTACATCCAAGAATGGCAGACTGTTATTTTCACTATTTTCATGTGTAAATCGGAGTACTGACTCTCTCTCTAGGTGTCTTTTTAGGTCAATTAGTTCATCTGAGTCTTTTACTATTACGAATATGTCATCTACATAACGGCAGTATACAGTTGTTTTTCGTCACCTACTGAAGACCCTATCTTCGATGGTTCCCATATAAAATAGTTAGAGGGATAGAAGCCCTAAACCAGAAAATAATAAATACAGAATATGCGGTCATATTCAATGAAACATATATATATATATATATATATATATATATATATATATATATATATATATATATATATATATATATATATATATATATATATATATATATATATATATATGTCGTACCTAATAGCCAGAACGCACTTCTCAGCCTACTTTACAAGGCCCGATTTGCCTAATAAGCCAAGTTTTCATGAAATAATTGTTTTTCGACAACCTAACCTACCTAACCTAACCTAACTTTTTAGGCTACCTAACCTAACGTAACCTATAAAGATTGGTTAGGTTAGGTAGGGTTGGTTAGGTTCGGTCATATATCAACGTTAATTTTAACTCCAATAAAAAAAAATTGACCTCAAACATAATGAAATGGGTAGCTTTATCATTTCATAAGAAAAAAATTAGAGAAAATATATTAATTCAGGAATACTTTGCTTATTAGGCAAATCGGGCCTTGCATAATAGGCTGAGAAGTGCGTTCTGGCTACTAGGTACGACATATATATATATATATATATATATATATATATATATATATATATATATATATATATATATATATATATATATATATATATATATACATATATATATATATATATATATATGTCGTACCTAATAGCCAGAACGCACTTCTCAGCCTACTATTCAAGGCCCGATTTGCCTTATAAGCCAAGTTTTCATGAATTAATGTTTTTTCGTCTACCTAACCTACCTAACCTAACCTAACCTAGCTTTTTTTGGCTACCTAACCTAACCTAACCTATAAATATAGGTTAGGTTAGGTTAGGTAGGGTTGGTTAGGTTCGGTCATATATCTACGTTAATTTTAACTCCAATAAAAAAAAATTGACCTCATACATAGAGAAAAGGGTTGCTTTATCATTTCATAAGAAAAAAATTATAGTAAATATATTAATTCAGGAAAACTTGGCTTATTAGGCAAATCGGGCCTTGAATAGTAGGCTGAGAAGTGAGTTCTGGCTACTAGGTACGACATATATATATACATATATATATATATATATATATATATATATATATATATATATATATATATATATATATATATATATATATATATATATATATATATATATATATATATACATATATATATTAGTATATTTTGGTAGCAGTCTTTCCTGTAGACATATATTATTAAATATGACCGAAAAAGTAAGATTAATAATTCTAACACGAATTTTCTCAATCTTTCGTACATTATGCTTCACTGTTGGAGGTAAATCAAAAATCACTTCTCCAAAATTCATTTTTATTTCTAGTCTGACGCGACGAAACAGACACGAAACAGAACGCTTTAAAAGAGACTAACGTCGTCTATGCCTTCAAATGCCCACTTGGGGACTGTAAGCTCCAAAAAAACCCAGTATATAGGCAAGACAACAACATCTCTTTCTAGGCGTTTAACGATGCATAAACAACAGGGCTCCATTAAGGAACATATAATCTCTTCCCATAACCAAACCATCGCCAGAGAAATCCTAGTAAACAACACAGAAATCATCGATAGATACAGCGATAGCAGGCGGCTTGACGTTTGCGAGGCACTACACATCAAGAAGTCAACACCAGCAATCAACAGCCAATTATTGCACAACTATATTCTACCCACCTCAAGACTCCGCTCCAATATAGAAGCATCAAGAAATATGGACCAATAGGCTTTCTACAAACACTTCTATTCAATACCCATTGTTTCTGTTCTGTCTTGTGTTGATACTTTTAATACCCTATTAATATCCTCTAGTGTTCTGTCTTGTGTTAATGCCACATCATCCTTCCCACCTCACTCAAATGTAATGCCACATCACCCTTCCCACCTCACTCAAATGTAGATATAAAATCAGGGAAACGCAAGTTCTAATCAGTTGTGTATTTGTGAAGTCTTTGAAAATGTAATAAGTTTTACGAAACGCGCCCGTGTCGCGTCAGACTAGAAATAAAAATGAATTTTGGAGAAGTGATTTTTGATTTACCTCCAACAGTGAAGCATAATGTACGAAAGATTGAGAAAATTCGTGTTAGAATTATTAATCTTACTTTTTCGGTCATATTTAATAATATACATATATATATATATATATATATATATATATATATATATATATATATATATATATATATATATATATATATATATATATATATATATATATATATATATACATATATATATATATATATACATATATATATATATATATATATATATATATATATACATATATAT